>NW_027012239.1:324989-364989 GCF_036934945.1 Oncorhynchus masou masou
CCTTTTAAGACTCATGACGTTGAAGACAGTCCTGTTGGTTATAAACAATTTGTTTGTTTTTTTTGTTTTGATTCTTTCCAAATGTCTACCAGCACACTCTGTCTAGCAAAAACTCTGTCTACCAGCACACTCTGTCTAGCAAAAACTCTGTCTACCAGCACACTCTGTCTAGCAAAAACTCTGTCTACCAGCACACTCTGTCTAGCAAAAACTCTGTCTACCAGCACACTCTGTCTAGCAAAAACTCTGTCTACCAGCACACTCTGTCTAGCAAAAACTCTGTCTACCAGCACACTCTGTCTAGCAAAAACTCTGTCTACCAGCACACTCTGTCTAGCAAAAACTCTGTCTACCAGCACACTCTGTCTAGCAAAAACTCTGTCTACCAGCACACTCTGTCTAGCAAAAACTCTGTCTACCAGCACACTCTGTCTAGCAAAAACTCTGTCTACCAGCACACTCTGTCTAGCAAAAACTCTGTCTACCAGCACACTCTGTCTAGCAAAAACTCTGTCTACCAGCACACTCTGTCTAGCAAAAACTCTATCTATCACATTTTGGTCGTCACTGCGAATCGTACCATGTTACAATGCCTCTGCAGAGATGTCACACTATGTCACATGACACTGAGTGATAAGGACTATGCATGATAGACCAGCCTGGCACTCAGACAGGCCACACCCCCCTACACGGCTACCAGTACTCCTCCATCTGTCAATCAAAACGCCTTGTGCTGCTGTCACTACAATCACAGATCCTCGGACACCCCCCTCCACAAGGCTCGCGCACAACAGACAAAATGCCCATTTCCATTCCACCACTGAATTACTAAGGGCAAAGTCAATATGGGGGAGGGGTGGGTTGCTTCAGAAATCATCGATCACTCACCACCAGCCCCCTCTGTAGAGGTCAGTGTACCCAGAATGCATAGTCCTATGCCACCACCCTAACGTGCCAGGAATCCACAAGGCCAGGGGTCTTGTGGGTCATGTCTCTCCTCTGCACCCTGTTAGAAAATCCAGCTAGCGCATAACGTTCTGAGAACCATATATTCTGTTGAGCGTGGTTGTCCTGTAGTTATCGCTGCATACAACCTTCCCACAACGTTCTGGGAACGGTGCAGGATTAGTTGCTTGGCTTTGAAACATTCTCAGCACATTTTAATTAATAAGGAACTTGACAATACTTTAACAGAATGTTTCCTGGAAGTACAAACATGGTTACGTTTTATGTACATTTAACGTTCTAGGAACGTTCTCCAACTGGTTTGACATTGGGAATGTTCTCAAATAGTTCAGAGAACGTTTTAAGAAACGTTCTCATGTGGGAATTTCAGCACTTCAGCATAACGTTTTCTGCAGGTTTCCTCGTGGTTCTATTTAAAGTAACGTTCTCAGAACGTTGAGAAACTTTCCATAAAAACCACAATAAAACATTTGTAATGTTCAAAGAACGTTATTGAAAAACATATACATACTGTATACTCATAGACAAAGTTTGTTAGATACACCAGCCCGTACACCCTGTCCTACTGCCATCCTCCTCTCCTCCTCCCCCTGTCCTACTGCCATCCTCCTCTCCTCCTCCCCCTGTCCTACTGCCATCCTCCTCTACTCCCCCCCCTGTCCTACTGCCATCCTCCTCTCCTCCTCTCCTCCTCCCCCTGTCCTACTGCCATTCTCCTCTCCTCCTCCCCCTGTCCTACTGCCATCCTCCTCTCCTCCTTACCCTGTCCTACTGCCATCCTCCTCTCCTCCTCCCCTGTCCTACTGCCATCCTCCTCTCCTCCTCCCCTGTCCTACTGCCATCCTCCTCTCCTCCTCCCCTGTCCTACTGCCATCCTCCTCTCCTCCTCCCCCTGTCCTACTGCCATCCTCCTCTCCTCCCCCTGTCCTACTGCCATCCTCATCTCCTCCTACCCCTGTCCTACTGCCATCCTCCTCTCCTCCTCCCCCTGTCCTACTGCCATCCTCCTCTCCTCCTCTCACTGTCCTACTGCCATCCTCCTCTCCTCCTCTCCCTGTCCTACAGCCATCCTCTCCTCCTCCCCCTGTCCTACTGCCATCCTCCTCTCCTCCTCCCCTGTCCTACTGCCATCCTCCTCTCCTCCTTCCCTGTCCTACTGCCATCCTCCTCTCCTCCTCCCCTGTCCTACTGCCATCCTCCTCTCCCTGTCCTACTGCCATCCTCCTCTCCTCCTCCCCCTGTCCTACTGCCATCCTCCTCTCCTCCTCCCCTGTCCTACTGCCATCCTCCTCTCCTCCTCCCCCTGTCCTACTGCCATCCTCCTCTCCTCCTCCCCTGTCCTACTGCCATCCTCCTCTCCTGCTCCCCCTGTCCTACTGCCATCCTCCTCTCCTCCTCCCCCTGTCCTACTGCCATCCTCCTCTCCTCCTCCCCTGTCCTACTGCCATCCTCCTCTCCTCCTCCCCCTGTCCTACTGCCATCCTCCTCTCCTCCTCCCCCTGTCCTACTGCCATCCTCCTCTCCTCCTCTCCTCCTCCCCTGTCCTACAGCCATCCTCCTCTCCTCCTCCCCTGTCCTACTGCCATCCTCCTCTCCCCCCTGTCCTACAGCCATCCTCCTCTCCTCCTCCCCTGTCCTACTGCCATCCTCCTCTCCTCCTCCCCTGTCCTACTGCCATCCTCCTCTCCTCCTCCCCTGTCCTACTGCCATCCTCCTCTCCTCCTCCCCTGTCCTACTGCCATCCTCCTCTCCTCCTCCCCCTGTCCTACTGCCATCCTCCTCTCCTCCTCCCCCTGTCCTACTGCCATCCTCCTCTCCTCCTCCCCTGTCCTACTGCCATCCTCCTCTCCTCCTCCCCCTGTCCTACTGCCATCCTCCTCTCCTCCTCCCCTGTCCTACAGCCATCCTCCTCTCCTCCTCCCCCTGTCCTACTGCCATCCTCCTCTCCTCCTCCCCCTGTCCTACTGCCATCCTCATCTCCTCCTCCCCCTGTCCTACTGCCATCCTCCTCTCCTCCTCTCCTCCTCCCCTGTCCTACTGCCACCCTCCTCTCCTGAGAGAGAGAGAGAGAGAGAGAGAATAAGAGAGAGAGAGGGAGAGAGAGAGAGAGAGAGAAAGAGAGAGAGAGACCTGTAGTAGGTTAGCCCTGGACTGCAGATAAGAGAGAGAAAGAGAGAGAGAGAAAGGGAGAGAGAGAGTGTGAGAGAGAGAGAGAGAGAGAGAGAGAGAGAGAGAGAGAGAGAGAGAGAGAGAGAGAGAGAGAGAGAGAGAGAAAGGGAGAAAGAGAGAGAGAGAGGGAGAGAGAGAGAAACTGGGGGAAAAGAAAGACAGATGTGGTAGTCATGGTTGCAGGTACAAGAGGTAACGATAGCGATAACCCCAGTATCTGATTGTCCAGTCAGCTCTCCCTGCAGAGGTCAGTCAGGCCAGCTGCAATCTAGGTACAACTGCTGAACGGCCATCACGACAGCAGCCCAGCAGACTGTACAAACACACAGAGGAGAGGAGAGGGCAGAGTCTGTCTCTAGGCTGCGAAGCCGGTCTGAACTCGAAAAGGCCAGGCAAGACCCAGTCACCAGAACTGGGGGATGGGCCACCTACATGCCCAGCACCTGCATTTTTAACCTTTATTGAACTAGGCAAGTCAGTTAAAGAACAAATTCTTATTTTCAATGACAGCCTACCAGGAACAGTGGGTTAACTGCCTTGTTCAGGGGCAGAATGACAGATTTGTACCTTGTCAACTCGGGGGTTTGAACTAGCAACCTTTCAGTTAATAGCCCAACGCTCTAACCACTAGGCTACCTGCTGGTTACTGACCCGAAGCTCTAACCACTAGGATACCTGCTGGTTGCTAGTCCAACACTCTAACCACTAGGCTACCTGCTGGTTGCTAGTCCAACACTCTAACCACTAGGCTACCTGCTGGTTACTAGTCCAACACTAACCACTAGGCTACCTGCTGGTTGCTAGTCCAACACTCTAACCACTAGGCTACCTGCTGGTTACTAGTCCAACACTCTAACCACTAGGCTACCTGCTGGTTACTAGTCCAACACTCTAACCACTAGGTTACCTGCTGGTTACTAGTCTAACACTCTAACCACTAGGCTACCTGCTGGTTACTGACCCAACGCTCTAACTAAGAGGCTACCTGCTGGTTACTAGTCCAACACTCTAACCACTAGGTTATCTGCTGGTTACTAGTCTAACACTCTAATCACTAGGCTACCTGCTGGTTACTGACCCAATGCTCTAACCACTAGGCTAGAGCTACGGGTATGCTACAGGTTTGCTACAGCAGGTAGGCTACAGCAGGTATGCTACAGGTATCCTACAGCAGGTATGCTACAGCAGGTAGGCTACAGCAGGTATGCTACAGGTATCCTACAGCAGGTATGCTACAGCAGGTATGCTACAGGTATCCTACAGCAGGTATGCTACAGCAGGTATGCTACAGAGGGTATGCTACAGGTATCCTACAGCAGGTATGCTACAGCAGGTATGCTACAGAGGGTATGCTACAGAGGGTATGCTACAGGTGTGCTACAGCAGGTATGCTACAGAGGGTATGCTACAGGTGTGCTACAGCAGGTATGCTACAGAGGGTATGCTACAGAGGATATGCTACAGGTATCCTACAGCAGGTATGCTACAGCAGGTATGCTACAGGTATCCTACAGCAGGTATGCTACAGCAGGTATGCTACAGAGGGTATGCTACAGGTATCCTACAGCAGGTATGCTACAGCAGGTATGCTACAGAGGGTATGCTACAGAGGGTATGCTACAGGTGTGCTACAGCAGGTATGCTACAGAGGGTATGCTACAGAGGATATGCTACAGGTGTGCTACAGCAGGAATGCTACAGCAGGTATGCTACAGAGGGTATGCTACAGGTGTGCTACAGCAGGTATGCTACAGAGGGTATGCTACAGAGGATATGCTACAGGTGTGCTACAGCAGGAATGCTACAGCAGTGATACTGAGTCAGAATCTGGAGCCAGACCAGACACTGCATTAAGTCATCAGTGGTAACTAAGTGATAAGACCTGTGATAGGCCTGTTGATTTACGAGGCTATGGGTCCCATGTAGGGGAGAGGTCAAGATTACACAGCTTTATAGACTAATGCAGGACAAGGGTCGGTATTAAGGCTCTCTATAGTCTGGTCAGAGGGAGGTATGGGGCCCAGGCAAGGGGGAAGAGGAGGGAGAGGTGGTCTCAGTGTCACTAGGCAAAAGGTCCCGAAGTTGGGGGGGTGATGAGGGAGACAGGGAGGAGTCGAGGATGATACAGGGTGAGACGGTTGGAGACAGGGGTAAGGCGGGGGTGAGATGAAGTAGATAGGGTTGAGACGGGGGTGAGGTGGGGGAGACAGGGGTGAGGCGGGGGTGAGACAAGAGATACAGGGGTGAGGTGGGGGTGAGGCAGGGGTGAGACGAGGGAGACAGGGGTGAGGCAGGGGTGAGACGAGGGAGACAGGGGTGAGGCGGGGGTGAGACGAGGGATACAGGGTTGAGGTGGGGGTGAGACGGGGGGTGATGTGGGGGTGAGACGGGGTGAGACGGGGGGTGAGACGAGGGATACAGGGGTGAGGCGTGGGTGAGACGGGGGTGAGACGGGAGTGAGACGGGGTGAGACGGGGGTGAGACGAGGGAGACAGGGGTGAGGTGGGGGTGAGACAGGGGGTGAGATGAGGGAGACAGGTGTGAGGTGGGGGTGAGACAGGGGTGAGATGAGGGAGACAGGTGTGAGGTGGGGGTGAGACGGGGGTGAGATGTTGGAGACTGGGGTGAGGTGGGGGTGAGGTGGGGGTGAGACGAGGGAGACAGGGGTGAGGCGGGGGTGAGATGAGGGAGACAGGGGTGAGGTGAGAAGGGGGTGAGACTGGCGAAACAATATAGACAGGGGTGAGACGGGGGAGACGTGGGTGGGGTGAGAAGGGGGTGAGACAGGGGAAACAATAAAGACAGGGGTGAGACGGGGGAGAAATGGGTGAGGGGAGGGACGCGGGGGAAACGGGTGAGGCAGGAGTGAGATGACAGGAGATCACCTCAGGTAAACCTGCTGTAGTCTGAAGAGATGACAGGAGATCACCTCAGGTAAACCTGCTGTAGTCTGAAGAGATGACAGGAGATCACCTCAGGTAAACCTGCTGTAGTCTGAAGAGATGACAGGAGATCACCTCAGGTAAACCTGCTGTAGTCTGAAGAGATGACAGGAGATCACCTCAGGTAAACCTGCTGTAGTCTGAAGAGATGACAGGAGATCACCTCAGGTAAACCTGCTGTAGTCTGAAGAGATGACAGGAGATCACCTCAGGTAAACCTGCTGTAGTCTGAAGAGATGACAGGAGATCACCTCAGGTAAACCTGCTGTAGTCTGAAGAGATGACAGGAGATCACCTCAGGTAAACCTGCTGTAGTCTGAAGAGATGACAGGAGATCACCTCAGGTAAACCTGAGCCATTAACCAGTAACCAGCTGGTAGTCTAGTGGTTAGAGTGTTGGACTAGTAACCAGCAGGTAGTCTAGTGGTTAAAGCGTTGGGTCAGTAACCAGCTGGTAGTCTAGTGGTTAGAGTGTTGGACTAGTAACCAGCAGGTAGACTAGTGGTTAAAGCATTGGGTCAGTAACCAGCTAGTAGTCTAGTGGTTAGAGTGTTGGACTAGTAACCAGCAGGTAGACTAGTGGTTAAAGCATTGGGTCAGTAACCAGCTGGTAGTCTAGTGGTTAGAGTGTTGGACTAGTAACCAGCAGGTAGACTAGTGGTTAAAGCATTGGGTCAGTAACCAGCTGGTAGTCTAGTGGTTAGAGTGTTGGACTAGTAACCAGCAGGTAGACTAGTGGTTAAAGCGTTGGGTCAGTAACCAGCTGGTAGTCTAGTGGTTAAAGCGTTGGACTAGTAACCAGCAGGTAGCCTAGTGGTTAGAGCGTTGGGTCAGTAACCAGCTGGTAGTCTAGTGATTAGAGCATTGGGTCAGTAACCAGCTGGTAGTCTAGTGGTTAAAGCGTTGGACTAGTAACCAGCAGGTAGACTAGTGGTTAAAGCATTGGGTCAGTAACCAGCTGGTAGTCTAGTGGTTAAAGCATTGGGTCAGTAACCAGCTGGTAGTCTAGTGGTTAGAGCGTTGGACTAGTAACCAGCAGGTAGTCTAGTGGTTAAAGCATTGGGTCAGTAACCAGCTGGTAGTCTAGTGGTTAAAGCATTGGGTCAGTAACCAGCTGGTAGTCTAGTGGTTAGAGTGTTGGACTAGTAACCAGCAGGTAGCCTAGTGGTTAGAGTGTTGGGTCAGTAACCAGCTGGTAGTCTAGTGATTAGAGCGTTGGACTAGTAACCAGCAGGTAGACTAGTGGTTAGAGTGTTGGGTCAGTAACCAGCTGGTAGTCTAGTGATTAGAGTGTTGGACTAGTAACCAGCAGGTATCCTAGTGGTTAAAGCATTGGGTCAGTAACCAGCTGGTAGTCTAGTGGTTAGAGTGTTGGACTAGTAACCAGCAGGTAGCCTAGTGGTTAGAGTGTTGGGTCAGTAACCAGCTGGTAGTCTAGTGATTAGAGCGTTGGGTCAGTAACCAGCTGGTAGTCTAGTGGTTAAAGCGTTGGGTCAGTAACCAGCTGGTAGTCTAGTGATTAGAGTGTTGGGTCAGTAACCAGCAGGTAGCCTAGTGGTTAGAGTGTTGGACTAGTAACCAGCAGGTAGCCTAGTGGTTAAAGCTTTGGGTCAGTAACCAGCTGGTAGTCTAGTGATTAAAGCATTGGACTAGTAACCAGCAGGTAGCCTAGTGGTTAGAGCATTGGGTCAATAACCAGCTGGTAGTCTAGTGGTTAAAGCGTTGGACTAGTAACCAGCAGGTAGCCTAGTGGTTAGAGCATTGTGTCAGTAACCAGCTGGTAGTCTAGTGGTTAAAGCGTTGGACTAGTAACCAGCAGGTAGACTAGTGGTTAGAGCGTTGGTTCAGTAACCAGCAGGTAGCCTAGTGGTTAGAGTGTTGGACTAGTAACCAGCAGGTAGCCTAGTGGTGAGAGCATTGGACTAGTAATCAGCAGGTAGTCTAGTGGTTAGAGCGTTGGACTAGTAATCAGCAGGTAGCCTAGTGGTTAGAGTGTTGGACTAGTAACCAGCAGGTAGCCTAGTGGTTAGAGTGTTGGACTAGTAATCACTCCCCTCTGTAGCCAAGCGGGAGGTAGATATGTACACATAGATTGGGCCATACGCACTCCCCTCTGTAGCCAAGCGGGAGGTAGATATGTACACATAGATTGGGCCATACGCACTCCCCTCAGTAGCCAAGCGGGAGGTAGATATGTACACATAGATTGGGCCATACGCACTCCCCTCTGTAGCCAAGCGGGAGGTAGATATGTACACATAGATTGGGCCATACGCACTCCCCTCTGTAGCCAAGCGGGAGGTAGATATGCACACATAGAATGGGCCATACGCACTCCCCTCTGTAGCCAAGCGGGAGGTAGATATGTACACATAGATTGGGCCATACGCACTCCCCTCTGTAGCCAAGCGGGAGGTAGATATGTACACATAGATTGGGCCATACGCACTCCCCTCTGTAGCCAAGCGGGAGGTAGATATTTACACATAGATTGGGCCATACGCACTCCCCTCAGTAGCCAAGCGGGAGGTAGATATGTACACATAGATTGGGCCATACGCACTCCCCTCTGTAGCCAAGCGGGAGGTAGATATGTACACATAGAATGGGCTATACGCACTCCCCTCTGTAGCCAAGCGGGAGGTAGAAATGCACACATAGAATGGGCCATACGCACTCCCCTCTGTAGCCAAGCGGGAGGTAGATATGTACACATAGATTGGGCCATACGCACTCCCCTCTGTAGCCAAGCGGGAGGTAGATATGTACACATAGATTGGGCCATACGCACTCCCCTCAGTAGCCAAGCGGGAGGTAGATATGTACACATAGATTGGGCCATACGCACTCCCCTCTGTAGCCAAGCGGGAGGTAGATATGTACACATAGATTGGGCCATATGCACTCCCCTCTGTAGCCAAGCGGGAGGTAGAAATGCACACATAGAATGGGCCATACGCACTCCCCTCTGTAGCCAAGCGGGAGGTAGATATGTACACATAGATTGGGCCATACGCACTCCCCTCTGTAGCCAAGCGGGAGGTAGATATGTACACATAGATTGGGCCATACGCACTCCCCTCTGTAGCCAAGCGGGAGGTAGATATGTACACATAGGTTGGGCCATACGCACTCCCCTCAGTAGCCAAGCGGGAGGTAGATATGTACACATAGATTGGGCTATACGCACTACCCTCTGTAGCCAAGCGGGAGGTAGATATGTACACATAGGTTGGGCCATACGCACTCCCCTCAGTAGCCAAGCGGGAGGTAGATATGTACACATAGATTGGGCTATACGCACTACCCTCTGTAGCCAAGCGGGAGGTAGATATGTACACATAGGTTGGGCCATACGCACTCCCCTCTGTAGCCAAGCGGGAGGTAGATATGTACACATAGATTGGGCCATACGCACTACCCTCTGTAGCCAAGCGGGAGGTAGATATGTACACATAGATTGGGCCATACGCACTCCCCTCTGTAGCCAAGCGGGAAACCAGCCAGTCGAGATGCTCTCTACGGTGCAGCTGGAGAACTTTCTGAGGATCTCAGGGCCCCAAATCTTTTCAGCCGCTTAAGGGGGAAGAGGTGCTATTATGCCTTCTTCACGACGGTGTTGTTGTGTGTGGACCATGTCCTTAGTGATGTGGACACCGAGGAACTCGAAGCTCTCGACCGGCTTCACACTACAGCCCTGTCGATATGGATAGGTGGGGAGGCCAATCAGGAAGTCCAGGATCCAGTTGCAGAGGGAGGCGTTTAGTCCCAAGGTCCTTAGCTTATTGATGAGCTTTGTGGCCACTACGGTGTTCAACGCTGAGCTGTTGTCAATGAACAGCATTCTCACGTAGGGGTCCCTCTTGTCCAGGTGGGAAAGGGCAGTGTGGAGTGCAATAGAGATTGATTGGGTAATCTATGGATCTGTTGGGGCGGTATGCACATTGGAGTGGGTCTAGGGTTTCTGGGAAAATGGTGTTGATGTGAGCCATGACCAGCCTTTCAAAGCATTTTATGGCTACTGATGTGAGTGCTCCTAGGCAGTAATCATTTAGGCAGGCTACCTTCGCTTCTTGGGTACAGGGACTATGGTGGGCTGCACTTAGTGATGCGCTGCAGGGCACTATGGTGTTGAATTCTGAGCTGTAGTCAATGAACAGCATTCTCACATAGGTGTTCCTTTTGTCCAGTACACTTCCTGGTAATCCGTCTGGTCCCGCGGCCATGTGAATGTTAACCTGTTTAAAGGTCTTACTCAAATCGGCTACGGAGAGCGAGATCACACAGTTGTCCGGAACAGCTGGTGCTCTCATGCATGGTTCAGTGTTGCTTGCCTCGAAGTTAGCATAGAAGGCATTTATCTTGTCTGCTAGGCTTGCGTCACTGGGCAGCTCGCGGCTGAATTTCCCTTTGCAATCCATGATAGCCCATCTAGTCAGAGCAGGAATAGTAGAATTCAATCTTGGTCCTGTATTGACGCCTGTCTGAGGTTGCAGAGAGATTATTATAAGTGTCCGGATTAGAGTCCTGCTCCTTGAAAGCGGCAGCTCTAGCCTTTAGCTCAGTGCGGATGTTGCCTGTAATGCATGGGGGGGGGGGGGAGACGTCTTTGATGCACGTACTAATGAAGCCTGTGACTGATGTGGTTAACTCCTCAATGTTACAGTATGTACTAACAAAACATTCCTGAAGCTTAGCATCCAGCCTGGTCTCATACACTGAACGTAACACAGTAAATGTAAATGCAGGACACTCATATTAGTATGATATGGTACGTTTGTTATGGTTACATAAGACACAAGGTTACTTATTAATTACTGCAGTGGGCTAAATCTCGGTGACACAGAGTGTTTATAAAAAATGTTAAACGTTTTATAACAAACAAAAGTATAAGCCTCGCACACATTGTTACTGGTGTAAAAATAATAATAGACCTGAACAATGTTAGATATAGAGTTTAAATGTATTCCATTTTGGGGTTTCCTCCGAATACTACACGTTATATACATCACAGAAGACTGAAATACATATGTTTTACATAGAAACAGTAGATTTTCAGCGCTTTTTAATTTTAATTTATAATGTTGAATAATTATGAAATTATAAAACAATCTGAATAACATTCCACCACTAGGACATTTGACTGCAGGAAGGGGCTACGGCAAAAACAACATCAGGGTTGTTGGTCGGGGGGAATGGATCGGCATTAAAACGTCTAGCAATTCAACGTTTGCGTGTTTGAGTCTCATCCAAGGACAACTTTTGCATTTTGAGCTAATTAGCAACTTTGCAACTTACCTACTTTTTTTTAGCAGTATTCAGACCCCTTTATAGCAGTAACTATAGTATTCATACCCCTTTATAGCAGTAACTACAGTATTCATACCCCTTTATAGCAGTAACTACAGTATTCAGACCCCTTTATAGCAGTAACTACAGTATTCAGACCCCTTTATAGCAGTAACTATAGTATTCAGACCCCTTTATAGCAGTAACTACAGTATTCAGACCCCTTTATAGCAGTAACTATAGTATTCAGACCCCTTTATAGCAGTAACTACAGTATTCCGACCCCTTTATAGCAGTAACTACAGTATTCAGACCCCTTTATAGCAGTAACTACAGTATTCAGACCCCTTTATAGCAGTAACTACAGTATTCATACCCCTTTATAGCAGTAACTACAGTATTCAGACCCCTTTATAGCAGTAACTACAGTATTCATACCCCTTTATAGCAGTAACTACAGTATTCAGACCCCTTTATAGCAGTAACTACAGTATTCATACCCCTTTATAGCAGTAACTACAGTATTCATACCCCTTTATAGCAGTAACTACAGTATTCATACCCCTTTATAGCAGTAACTACAGTATTCAGACCCCTTTATAGCAGTAACTATAGTATTCAGACCCCTTTATAGCAGTAACTACAGTATTCAGACCCCTTTTTAGCAGTAACTATAGTATTCAGACCCCTTTTTAGCAGTAACTACAGTATTCATACCCCTTTATAGCAGTAACTACAGTATTCAGACCCCTTTATAGCAGTAACTACAGTATTCATACCCCTTTATAGCAGTAACTACAGTATTCATACCCCTTTATAGCAGTAACTATAGTATTCATACCCCTTTATAGCAGTAACTACAGTATTCAGACCCCTTTATAGCAGTAACTACAGTATTCATACCCCTTTTTAGCAGTAACTACAGTATTCAGACCCCTTTATAGCAGTAACTACAGTATTCAGACCCCTTTATAGCAGTAACTACAGTATTCAGACCCCTTTATAGCAGTAACTACAGTATTCAGACCCCTTTATAGCAGTAACTACAGTATTCATACCCCTTTATAGCAGTAACTACAGTATTCAGACCCCTTTATAGCAGTAACTACAGTATTCAGACCCCTTTATAGCAGTAACTACAGTATTCAGACCCCTTTATAGCAGTAACTACAGTATTCATACCCCTTTATAGCAGTAACTACAGTATTCAGACCCCTTTATAGCAGTAACTACAGTATTCATACCCCTTTATAGCAGTAACTATAGTATTCAGACCCCTTTATAGCAGTAACTACAGTATTCAGACCCCTTTATAGCAGTAACTACAGTATTCAGACCCCTTTATAGCAGTAACTACAGTATTCATACCCCTTTATAGCAGTAACTACAGTATTCAGACCCCTTTATAGCAGTAACTACAGTATTCAGACCCCTTTATAGCAGTAACTATAGTATTCAGACCCCTTTATAGCAGTAACTATAGTATTCAGACCCCTTTATAGCAGTAACTACAGTATTCAGACCCCTTTATAGCAGTAACTACAGTATTCAGACCCCTTTATAGCAGTAACTATAGTATTCATACCCCTTTATAGCAGTAACTACAGTATTCAGACCCCTTTATAGCAGTAACTATAGTATTCAGACCCCTTTATAGCAGTAACTACAGTATTCAGACCCCTTTATAGCAGTAACTATAGTATTCATACCCCTTTATAGCAGTAACTACAGTATTCAGACCCCTTTATAGCAGTAACTATAGTATTCAGACCCCTTTATAGCAGTAACTACAGTATTCAGACCCCTTTATAGCAGTAACTATAGTATTCAGACCCCTTTATAGCAGTAACTATAGTATTCAGACCCCTTTATAGCAGTAACTACAGTATTCAGACCCCTTTATAGCAGTAACTACAGTATTCAGACCCCTTTATAGCAGTAACTACAGTATTCAGACCCCTTTATAGCAGTAACTACAGTATTCATACCCCTTTATAGCAGTAACTATAGTATTCAGACCCCTTTATAGCAGTAACTACAGTATTCAGACCCCTTTATAGCAGTAACTACAGTATTCATACCCCTTTATAGCAGTAACTATAGTATTCAGACCCCTTTATAGCAGTAACTACAGTATTCATACCCCTTTATAGCAGTAACTACAGTATTCAGACCCCTTTATAGCAGTAACTACAGTATTCAGACCCCTTTATAGCAGTAACTACAGTATTCAGACCCCTTTATAGCAGTAACTACAGTATTCATACCCCTTTATAGCAGTAACTACAGTATTCAGACCCCTTTATAGCAGTAACTATAGTATTCATACCCCTTTATAGCAGTAACTACAGTATTCAGACCCCTTTATAGCAGTAACTACAGTATTCAGACCCCTTTATAGCAGTAACTATAGTATTCATACCCCTTTATAGCAGTAACTACAGTATTCAGACCCCTTTATAGCAGTAACTACAGTATTCAGACCCCTTTATAGCAGTAACTACAGTATTCATACCCCTTTATAGCAGTAACTACAGTATTCATACCCCTTTATAGCAGTAACTACAGTATTCAGACCCCTTTATAGCAGTAACTACAGTATTCAGACCCCTTTATAGCAGTAACTACAGTATTCAGACCCCTTTATAGCAGTAACTACAGTATTCATACCCCTTTATAGCAGTAACTATAGTATTCAGACCCCTTTATCAGCAGTAACTACAGTATTCAGACCCCTTTATAGCAGTAACTACAGTATTCAGACCCCTTTATAGCAGTAACTACAGTATTCATACCCCTTTATAGCAGTAACTACAGTATTCAGACCCCTTTATAGCAGTAACTACAGTATTCAGACCCCTTTATAGCAGTAACTATAGTATTCAGACCCCTTTATAGCAGTAACTATAGTATTCAGACCCCTTTATAGCAGTAACTACAGTATTCAGACCCCTTTATAGCAGTAACTACAGTATTCAGACCCCTTTATAGCAGTAACTATAGTATTCATACCCCTTTATAGCAGTAACTACAGTATTCAGACCCCTTTATAGCAGTAACTATAGTATTCAGACCCCTTTATAGCAGTAACTACAGTATTCAGACCCCTTTATAGCAGTAACTATAGTATTCATACCCCTTTATAGCAGTAACTACAGTATTCAGACCCCTTTATAGCAGTAACTATAGTATTCAGACCCCTTTATAGCAGTAACTACAGTATTCAGACCCCTTTATAGCAGTAACTATAGTATTCAGACCCCTTTATAGCAGTAACTATAGTATTCAGACCCCTTTATAGCAGTAACTACAGTATTCATACCCCTTTATAGCAGTAACTACAGTATTCATACCCCTTTATAGCAGTAACTACAGTATTCAGACCCCTTTATAGCAGTAACTACAGTATTCATACCCCTTTATAGCAGTAACTACAGTATTCAGACCCCTTTATAGCAGTAACTACAGTATTCAGACCCCTTTATAGCAGTAACTACAGTATTCAGACCCCTTTATAGCAGTAACTATAGTATTCAGACCCCTTTATAGCAGTAACTACAGTATTCAGACCCCTTTATAGCAGTAACTACAGTATTCAGACCCCTTTATAGCAGTAACTACAGTATTCAGACCCCTTTATAGCAGTAACTACAGTATTCAGACCCCTTTATAGCAGTAACTACAGTATTCAGACCCCTTTATAGCAGTAACTACAGTATTCAGACCCCTTTATAGCAGTAACTACAGTATTCAGACCCCTTTATAGCAGTAACTACAGTATTCAGACCCCTTTATAGCAGTAACTACAGTATTCATACCCCTTTATAGCAGTAACTATAGTATTCAGACCCCTTTATAGCAGTAACTACAGTATTCATACCCCTTTATAGCAGTAACTATAGTATTCAGACCCCTTTATAGCAGTAACTACAGTATTCAGACCCCTTTATAGCAGTAACTACAGTATTCATACCCCTTTATAGCAGTAACTATAGTATTCAGACCCCTTTATAGCAGTAACTACAGTATTCATACCCCTTTATAGCAGTAACTACAGTATTCAGACCCCTTTATAGCAGTAACTACAGTATTCAGACCCCTTTATAGCAGTAACTACAGTATTCAGACCCCTTTATAGCAGTAACTACAGTATTCATACCCCTTTATAGCAGTAACTACAGTATTCAGACCCCTTTATAGCAGTAACTATAGTATTCATACCCCTTTATAGCAGTAACTACAGTATTCAGACCCCTTTATAGCAGTAACTACAGTATTCAGACCCCTTTATAGCAGTAACTATAGTATTCATACCCCTTTATAGCAGTAACTACAGTATTCAGACCCCTTTATAGCAGTAACTACAGTATTCAGACCCCTTTATAGCAGTAACTACAGTATTCAGACCCCTTTATAGCAGTATAGCAGACCCCTTTAACTACAGTATTCAGACCCCTTTATAGCAGTAACTACAGTATTCAGACCCCTTTATAGCAGTAACTACAGTATTCAGACCCCTTTATAGCAGTAACTACAGTATTCATACCCCTTTATAGCAGTAACTACAGTATTCATACCCCTTTATAGCAGTAACTACAGTATTCAGACCCCTTTATAGCAGTAACTACAGTATTCAGACCCCTTTATAGCAGTAACTACAGTATTCAGACCCCTTTATAGCAGTAACTACAGTATTCAGACCCCTTTATAGCAGTAACTACAGTATTCATACCCCTTGACTTTTTCCACATTTTGTTACGTTACTTATTCTAAAATGGATTCAATCGTTTTCCCCCCCCTCATCAATCTACACACAATGCCCCTTAATGACATCACAATGCCCCTTAATGACATCACAATACCACTTAATGACATCACAATACCCCTTAATGACATCACAATACACCATAATGACAAAGTAATAAAAAAATGGGGACCTGTCTGAATACAAGAATACAGTATAAACATTATTACGCAGAACCTTTACTCAGTACTTTGTTGAAGCACAGTTGGCAGCGATTACAGACTCAAGTCTTCTTGGGTGTGACGCTACATGCTTGGCACACCTGTATTTGTGGAGTTTCTCACATTCTTCTCTGCAGAACATCTCAAGCTCTGTCGGGTTGGATGGGGAGCGTCGCTACACCTCTATTTTTTTTTAAATAAAATAAAATGTTATTGGTCACTTGCACATGGTTAGCAGATGTTATTGCGAGTGTAGCGACAATGCTTGTGCTACTAGTTCCGACAGTGCAGCTGCTTTCAGGTCTCTCCAGAGATGATTGATTGGGTTCAAGACCAGGCTTTTGTTGGGCCACTCAAGGACATTCAGAGACTTGTCCCGAAGCCACTCCTGCATTGTCTTGGCTGTGTGCTTAGGGTCGTTGTCCTATTGGAAGGTGAACCTTTGCCCCAGTCTGAGGTCCTGAGCGCTCTGGAGCAGGTTTACATCAAGGATCTCTCTGTACTTTGCTCCGTTCATCTTTCCCTCCATCTTGACTAGTCTCTCAGTCCCTGCTGCTGAAAAACACAGCATGATGCTGCCACCACCATGCTTCACCGTAGGGATGGTGCCAGGATTCCTCCAGATGCGATGCTTGGCATTCAGGCCAAATGGTTCAATCTTCGTTTCATCAGACCAGAGAATCTTGTTTCTTATGGTCTGAGAGTCCTTTAAGTGCCTTTTTGCAACTCCAAGTGGGCTGTCATGGGCATATTACTGAGGAGTGGCTTCGTCTGGCCACTCTACCATAAAGGCCTGGTTGGGGAAGTGCTGCAAAGATGGTTGTCCTTCTGGAAGGTTCTCCCATCTCCAGAGGCACTCTGAAGCTCTGTCAGAGTGACCATCAACCCCACCTCCCTGACCAAGGCCCTTCTCCCTCTATTGCTCATTTCGTCCAGGCTGCCAGCTCAAGGAAGAGTTTTGGTGGTTCCAAACTCATTCATTTAAGAATGTTCTTGGGGACCTTCAATGCTGCAGAATTTGTTTGGTACAGTTCCCCTGATCTGTGCCTTGATACAATCCTGTCTCAGAGCTCTACAGACAAGTCCTTTGACCTCATGGCTTGGATTCTGCTTTGACATGCACTATCAATAGTGGGACCTTACATAGACAGGTGTGTGCCTTTCCAAATCATGTCCAATCAGTTGAATTTACCACAGGTGGACTCCAATCAAGTTGTAGAAACATCTCAAGGATGATCAATGGAAACAGGATGTACCTGAGCTCAATTTAGAGTCTCAAAGCAAAAGGTCTGAATATTTATGTATTAAGGTTTTTCTGTTTAAAAAAATAATAACCCTAACCCACCTAGATAACATTAGTCATCTAGCTAATGGTAGTGTTAGCCACCTAGCAACCTAGATAACGTTAGTCACCTAGCGAATGTTAGCGTTAGCCACCTAGCCACCTAGATAACGTTAGTCACCTAGCTAATGTTAGCGTTAGCCACCTAGCAAGCTAGATAACGTTAGTCACCTAGCTAATGTTAGCGTTAGCCACCTAGATAACGTTAGTCACCTAGCTAATGTTAGCGTTAGCCACCTAGCAAGCTAGATAACGTTAGTCACCTAGCTAATGTTAGCGTTAGCCACCTAGATAACGTTAGTCACCTAGCTAATGTTAGCGTTAGCCACCTAGCCACCTAGATAACGTTAGCCACCTAGATAACGTTAGCCACCTAGATAACGTTAGCGAAAACAAGTTGGAATTCTTACCATATAATATGTTTTGCAACATCGTAACATATTGTACAAATTGCAAATCATTATATGAAACAGATGATGGACAGCCGCAAATCAATATATACCGTACGAAACGTAACATATCATACTAATTGGAATGTTCCAGATTTAAATGAACTATGTTACGTCTACCGCTGAGTCCAGGTTGTAGAATCCACTTTATCAGACGACTTCTGCAATGAGCACGTCCCTGTTTGAGTTTTTGATTTAACGCAGGAATCAGAGTAGAGTTTTGTACGTGTTTCTGTGTGGAGGTGATATAGAGTTTTGTATGTGTTCCTGTGTGGAGGTGATCTAGAGTTTTGTAAGTGTTTCTGTGTGGAGGTGATCTAGAGTTTTGTACGTGTTTCTGTGAGGAGGTGATCTAGAGTTTTGTATGTGTTTCTGTGTGGAGGTGATCTAGAGTTTTGTAAGTGTTTCTGTGTGGAGGTGATCTAGAGTTTTGTACGTGTTTCTGTGTGGAGGTGATATAGAGTTTTGTATGTGTTTCTGTGTGTGTGGAGGTGATCTAGAGTTTTGTATGTGTTTGTGTGTGGAGGTGATCTAGAGTTTTGTGTGTGTTTCTGTGTGGAGGTGATCTAGAGTTTTGTATGTGTTTCTGTGTGGAGGTGATATAGAGTTTTGTATGTGTTTCTGTGTGGAGGTGATCTAGAGTTTTGTATGTGTTTGTGTGTGGAGGTGATCTAGAGTTTTGTGTGTGTTTCTGTGTGGAGGTGATCTAGAGTTTTGTGTGTGTTTCTGTGTGGAGGTGATCTAGAGTTTTGTATGTGTTTCTGTGTGTGTGAAGGTGATCTAGAGTTTTGTATGTGTTTCTGTGTGGAGGTGATCTAGAGTTTTGTGTGTGTTTCTGTGTGGAGGTGATCTAGAGTTTTGTATGTGTTTCTGTGTGGAGGTGATCTAGAGTTTTGTATGTGTTTGTGTGTGGGGGTGATCTAGAGTTTTGTATGTGTTTCTGTGAGGAGGTGATCTAGAGTTTTGTATGTGTTTCTGTGTGTGAGGAGGTAATCTAGAGTTTTGTATGTGTTTCTGTGTGGAGGTGATCTAGAGTTTTGTAAGTGTTTCTGTGTGGAGGTGATCTAGAGTTTTTGTATGTGTTTCTGTGTGGAGGTGATATAGAGTTTTATATGTGTTTCTGTGAGGAGGTGATATAGAGTTTTGTAAGTGTTTCTGTGAGGAGGTGATCTAGAGTTTTGTATATGTTTCTGTGAGGAGGTGATATAGAGTTTTGTAAGTGTTTCTGTGAGGAGGTGATCTAGAGTTTTGTGTGTGTTTCTGTGTGGAGGTGATCTAGAGTTTTGTATGTGTTTCTGTGTGGAGGTGATATAGAGTTTTGTATGTGTTTCTGTGTGGAGGTGATCTAGAGTTTTGTATGTGTTTGTGTGTGGAGGTGATCTAGAGTTTTGTGTGTGTTTCTGTGTGGAGGTGATCTAGAGTTTTGTACGTGTTTCTGTGAGGAGGTGATCTAGAGTTTTGTATGTGTTTCTGTGTGGAGGTGATCTAGAGTTTTGTAAGTGTTTCTGTGTGGAGGTGATCTAGAGTTTTGTACGTGTTTCTGTGTGGAGGTGATATAGAGTTTTGTATGTGTTTCTGTGTGTGTGGAGGTGATCTAGAGTTTTGTATGTGTTTGTGTGTGGAGGTGATCTAGAGTTTTGTGTGTGTTTCTGTGTGGAGGTGATCTAGAGTTTTGTATGTGTTTCTGTGTGGAGGTGATATAGAGTTTTGTATGTGTTTCTGTGTGGAGGTGATCTAGAGTTTTGTATGTGTTTGTGTGTGGAGGTGATCTAGAGTTTTGTGTGTGTTTCTGTGTGGAGGTGATCTAGAGTTTTGTGTGTGTTTCTGTGTGGAGGTGATCTAGAGTTTTGTATGTGTTTCTGTGTGTGTGAAGGTGATCTAGAGTTTTGTATGTGTTTCTGTGTGGAGGTGATCTAGAGTTTTGTGTGTGTTTCTGTGTGGAGGTGATCTAGAGTTTTGTATGTGTTTCTGTGTGGAGGTGATCTAGAGTTTTGTATGTGTTTGTGTGTGGGGGTGATCTAGAGTTTTGTATGTGTTTCTGTGAGGAGGTGATCTAGAGTTTTGTATGTGTTTCTGTGTGTGAGGAGGTAATCTAGAGTTTTGTATGTGTTTCTGTGTGGAGGTGATCTAGAGTTTTGTAAGTGTTTCTGTGTGGAGGTGATCTAGAGTTTTTGTATGTGTTTCTGTGAGGAGGTGATATAGAGTTTTATATGTGTTTCTGTGAGGAGGTGATATAGAGTTTTGTAAGTGTTTCTGTGAGGAGGTGATCTAGAGTTTTGTATATGTTTCTGTGAGGAGGTGATATAGAGTTTTGTATGTGTTTCTGTGTGGAGGTGATATAGAGTTTTGTATGTGTTTCTGTGTGGAGGTGATCTAGAGTTTTGTATGTGTTTGTGTGTGGAGGTGATCTAGAGTTTTGTGTGTGTTTCTGTGTGGAGGTGATCTAGAGTTTTGTGTGTGTTTCTGTGTGGAGGTGATCTAGAGTTTTGTATGTGTTTCTGTGTGTGTGAAGGTGATCTAGAGTTTTGTATGTGTTTCTGTGTGGAGGTGATCTAGAGTTTTGTGTGTGTTTCTGTGTGGAGGTGATCTAGAGTTTTGTATGTGTTTCTGTGTGGAGGTGATCTAGAGTTTTGTATGTGTTTGTGTGTGGGGGTGATCTAGAGTTTTGTATGTGTTTCTGTGAGGAGGTGATCTAGAGTTTTGTATTTGTTTCTGTGTGGAGGTGATCTAGAGTTTTGTATGTGTTTCTGTGTGGAGGTGATCTAGAGTTTTGTAAGTGTTTCTGTGTGGAGGTGATCTAGAGTTTTTGTATGTGTTTCTGTGAGGAGGTGATATAGAGTTTTATATGTGTTTCTGTGAGGAGGTGATATAGAGTTTTGTAAGTGTTTCTGTGAGGAGGTGATCTAGAGTTTTGTATATGTTTCTGTGAGGAGGTGATATAGAGTTTTGTAAGTGTTTCTGTGAGGAGGTGATATAGAGTTTTGTATGTGTTTCTGTGAGGAGGTGATCTAGAGTTTTGTATGTGTTTCTGTGAGGAGGTGATCTAGAGTTTTGTACGTGTTTCTGTGTGGAGGTGATCTAGAGTTTTGTATGTGTTTCTGTGTGGAGGTGATCTAGAGTTTTGTACGTGTTTCTGTGTGGAGGTGATATAGAGTTTTGTATGTGTTCCTGTGTGGAGGTGATCTAGAGTTTTGTATGTGTTTCTGTGTGGAGGTGATCTAGAGTTTTGTAAGTGTTTCTGTGTGGAGGTGATCTAGAGTTTTGTACGTGTTTCTGTGTGGAGGTGATATAGAGTTTTGTATGTGTTTCTGTGTGTGTGGAGGTGATCTAGAGTTTTGTATGTGTTTGTGTGTGGAGGTGATCTAGAGTTTTGTGTGTGTTTCTGTGTGGAGGTGATCTAGAGTTTTGTATGTGTTTCTGTGTGGAGGTGATATAGAGTTTTGTATGTGTTTCTGTGTGGAGGTGATCTAGAGTTTTGTATGTGTTTGTATGTGGAGGTGATCTAAAGTTTTGTGTGTGTTTCTGTGTGGAGGTGATCTAGAGTTTTGTGTGTGTTTCTGTGTGGAGGTGATCTAGAGTTTTGTATGTGTTTCTGTGTGTGTGGAGGTGATCTAGAGTTTTGTATGTGTTTCTGTGTGGAGGTGATCTAGAGTTTTGTGTGTGTTTCTGTGTGGAGGTGATCTAGAGTTTTGTATGTGTTTGTGTGTGGGGGTGATCTAGAGTTTTGTATGTGTTTCTGTGAGGAGGTGATCTAGAGTTTTGTATGTGTTTCTGTGTGTGAGGAGGTGATCTAGAGTTTTGTATGTGTTTCTGTGTGGAGGTGATCTAGAGTTTTGTAAGTGTTTCTGTGTGGAGGTGATCTAGAGTTTTTGTATGTGTTTCTGTGAGGAGGTGATATAGAGTTTTGTATGTGTTCCTGTGTGGAGGTGATCTAGAGTTTTGTATGTGTTTCTGTGTGGAGGTGATCTAGAGTTTTGTAAGTGTTTCTGTGTGGAGGTGATCTAGAGTTTTGTACGTGTTTCTGTGTGGAGGTGATATAGAGTTTTGTATGTGTTTCTGTGTGTGTGGAGGTGATCTAGAGTTTTGTATGTGTTTGTGTGTGGAGGTGATCTAGAGTTTTGTGTGTGTTTCTGTGTGGAGGTGATCTAGAGTTTTGTATGTGTTTCTGTGTGGAGGTGATCTAGAGTTTTGTATGTGTTTCTGTGTGGAGGTGATCTAGAGTTTTGTATGTGTTTGTGTGTGGAGGTGATCTAGAGTTTTGTGTGTGTTTCTGTGTGGAGGTGATCTAGAGTTTTGTGTGTGTTTCTGTGTGGAGGTGATCTAGAGTTTTGTATGTGTTTCTGTGTGTGTGGAGGTGATCTAGAGTTTTGTATGTGTTTCTGTGTGGAGGTGATCTAGAGTTGTGTGTGTGTTTCTGTGTGGAGGTGATCTAGAGTTTTGTATGTGTTTGTGTGTGGGGGTGATCTAGAGTTTTGTATGTGTTTCTGTGAGGAGGTGATCTAGAGTTTTGTATGTGTTTCTGTGTGTGAGGAGGTGATCTAGAGTTTTGTATGTGTTTCTGTGTGGAGGTGATCTAGAGTTTTGTAAGTGTTTCTGTGTGGAGGTGATCTAGAGTTTTTGTATGTGTTTCTGTGAGGAGGTGATCTAGAGTGTTGTATGTGTTTCTGTGAGGAGGTGATCTAGAGTTTTGTATATGTTTCTGTGTGGAGGTGATCTAGAGTTTTGTAAGTGTTTCTGTGAGGAGGTGATATAGAGTTTTATATGTGTTTCTGTGAGGAGGTGATATAGAGTTTTATATGTGTTTCTGTGAGGAGGTGATATAGAGTTTTATATGTGTTTCTGTGTGTGTGGAGGTGACATTGTCTCCTGAGGTGATGACTTGTTGCACCCTCGACAACCACTGTGATTATTATTATTTGACCCTGCTGGTCATCTATGAATATTTGAACATCTCGGCCATGTTCTGTTATAATCTCCACCCAGCACAGCCAGAAGAGGACTGGCCACCCCTCATAGCCTGGTTCCTCTCTAGGTTTCTTCCTAGGTTCTGGCCTTTCTAGGGAGTTTTTCCTAGCCACCGTGCTTCTACACATGCATTGCTTGCTGTTTGGGGGTTTTAGGCTGGGTTTCTGTACAGCACTTTGAGATATCAGCTGATGTACGAAGGGCTTTATAAATAAAAGTGATTTGATTGGATGAGGTACTCTAAGTCAGGTAAACAGAATCTCCAGACTTCCTTTAACATTTGAGATCATCTTTCAGATGTTGTTTTGAGGGTTGAACTGCATTTAGGGCGAGTCTGTCTGGTCCAACGTCTCCATATCTATCTCTATTGGTTCAGGGAGGTGTTTCCCCCCCCCCAGGCCTTATCACTGCTACAAAGCATGCTGGGCCGTCTGGGGTCGCGGCACCATTGACCATGAGGAGCTGATACCAGGGTCAGGACAAGGTGTGTGTGTGTGTGTGTGTGTGTGTGTGTGTGTGTGTGTGTGTGTGTGTGTGTGTGTGTGTGTGTGTGTGTGTGTGTGTGTGTGTGTGTGTGTGTGTGTGTGTGTGTGTGTGTGTGTGTGTGTGTGTGTGTGTGTGTGTGTGTGTGCGCGCGCGCGTGCTGCGTGTGCATTTATGGAGAGGTGATACGTTTCAACCTGACCCAGCCCTGGACCAACAACAACAACAACAACAAAGTGACCCGTAAAAGAAAACAGGTGATAGATAGACTCATGATGGAGAACAATCTGTAAAAACAAGTGAAATCAGTGTATCTAAACTGGGATTGACTGAAGAGCAGGAGAAACATCAGACAAGTCTATGATGTCTAGAAGACTAGTAGCATTATACATCACTGACAGTGATGTCTAACACCGTTGACATGGGACACAATGTCTAACACCGTTGACATGGGACATAATGTCTAACACCGTTGAAATGGGACACAATGTCTAACACCGTTGACATGGGTCATAATGTCTAACACCGTTGACGTGGGACATAATGTCTAACACCGTTGACGTGGGACATAATGTCTGACACCGTTGACGTGGGACATAATGTCAAACAACGTTGACGTGGGACATAATGTCTGACACCGTTGACGTGGGACACAATGTCTAACACCGTTGACGTGGGTCATAATGTCTAACACCGTTGACGTGGGACATAATGTCTAACACCGTTGAAGTGGGACATAATGTCTAGCACCGTTGACGTGGGACATAATGTCTGACACCGTTGACGTGGGACACCATGTCTAACACCGTTGACATGGGACACAATGTCTAACACCGTTGACGTGGGACATAATGTCTAACACCGTTGACATGGGACATAATGTCTAACACCGTTGACGTGGGACTTAATGTCTAACACCGTTGACGTGGGACATAATGTCTGACACCGTTGACGTGGGACATAATGTCTAACACCGTTGACGTGGGACATAATGTCTAACACCGTTGACATGGGACATAATGTCTAACACCGTTGAAGTGGGACATAATGTCTAACGCCGTTGACGTGGGACATAATGTCTAACGCCGTTGACGTGGGACATAATGTCTAACACCGTTGACGTGGGACATAATGTCTAACACCGTTGAAGTGGGACATAATGTCTAACGCCGTTGACGTGGGACATAATGTCTAACACCGTTGACGTGGGACATAATGTCTAACGCCGTTGACGTGGGACATAATGTCTGACACCGTTGACATGGGACATAATGTCTAACACCGTTGACGTGGGACATAATGTCTAACACCGTTGACGTGGGACATAATGTCTAACACCGTTGACGTGGGACATAATGTCTGACACCGTTGACATTGGACACAACGTCTAACACCGTTGACGTGGGACATAATGTCTAACACCGTTGACATGGGACATATGTCTAACACCGTTGATGTGGGACATAATGTCTAACACCGTTGACGTGGGACATAATGTCTGACACCGTTGACATGGGACATAATGTCTAACACCGTTGATGTGGGACATAATGTCTAACACCGTTGACGTGGGACATAATGTCTAACACCGTTGACATGGGACTTAATGTCCAACACCGTTGACGTGGGACTTAATGTCTGACACCGTTGACGTGGGACATAATGTCTAACACCGTTGACGTGGGACATAATGTCTGACACCGTTGACGTGGGACTTAATGTCCAACACCGTTGACGTGGGACTTAATGTCCAACACCGTTGACGTGGGACATAATGTCCAACACCGTTGACGTGGGACATAATGTCCAACACCGTTGACGTGGGACATAATGTCCAACACCGTTGACGTGGGACATAATGTCTGACACCGTTGACGTGGGACATAATGTCTAACACCGTTGACGTGGGACATAATGTCTGACACCGTTGACGTGGGACATAATGTCTAACACCGTTGACGTGGGACATAATGTCTAACACCGTTGACGTGGGACATAATGTCTAACACCGTTGACGTGGGACATAATGTCCAACACCGTTGACGTGGGACATAATGTCCAACACCGTTGACGTGGGACATAATGTCTGACACCGTTGACGTGGGACTTAATGTCCAACACCGTTGACGTGGGACATAATGTCCAACACCGTTGACATGGGACATAATGTCTAACACCGTTGACGTGGGACATAATGTCCAACACCGTTGACGTGGGACATAATGTCCAACACCGTTGACGTGGGACATAATGTCCAACACCGTTGACATGGGACATAATGTCTAACACCGTTGACGTGGG
This sequence comes from Oncorhynchus masou masou, assembly GCF_036934945.1. Classification (NCBI taxonomy): domain Eukaryota; kingdom Metazoa; phylum Chordata; class Actinopteri; order Salmoniformes; family Salmonidae; genus Oncorhynchus; species Oncorhynchus masou. The sequence goes on from NW_027012239.1 coordinate 350,861, forward strand.
ACATAATGTCTAACACCGTTGACGTGGGACATAATGTCCAACACCGTTGACGTGGGACATAATGTCCAACACCGTTGACACACCAGGCCTTTCAGCCTCCCGGGTCTCTGAGTCATGGAGTTTGACAAATGAAACAACATTCCACAACCACGGATTGTATTTATCTAGCAAGAAGGGAGAGGTGGAAAAGATGACTGCCAAAAAAATCTGAAGATGTCCATCTGATGATATCTCTCTGACAGGAAGAGCAGAGGTCCAACTGGGCGAGACGAAGAGACGTCCCGAATGGTACACTGTTCCCTAGATAGGGCACCATAGGTCAGAAATAGTGAATTCATTTGGGAACAAACCCATTTGGGACCTAACCCATTTGGGACCATTTGGGACCCAGATCATTTGGGTCTCAGTTAATTTGGGACCCAGTTAATTTGGGGCCCAGTTAATTTGGGACCCAGCTCATTTGGGACCCAGTTGATTTGGCACCCAGCTCATTTGGGACCCAGCCCATTTGGACCCAGCTCATTTGGGAACCAGATCATTTGGGACCCAGATCATTTGGGACCCAGTTAATTTGGGACCCAGATCATTTGGGAACAAGATCATTTGGGACCCAGATCATTTGGGAACCAGATCATTTGGGACCCAGATCATTTGGGACCCAGCTCATTTGGACCCAGCTCATTTGGGAACCAGATCATTTGGGACCCAGATCATTTGGGACCAAGTTAATTTGGGACTCAGATCATTTGGGAACAAGATCATTTGGGACCCAGATCATTTGGGACCCAGTTCATTTGGGACCCAGTTCATTTGGGACCCAGATCATTTGGGAACCAGATCATATGGGACCCAGATCATTTGGGACCCAGCTCATTTGGGACCCAGATCATTTGGGACCCAGCTGAGAATCACATCCAGATCACCCGTGATATTAGTCAGTGTTCAACGATCCCATCATGTAGGTTTCGGTTTTGCTCTGGAGATGGCAGATGGGGGTCCCGAATGGTACACTGTTCCTTAACCCAGTTAATTTGGGTTTCGGTTTTGCTCTGGGGATGGCAGATGGGGGTAAGAATCTGCCTCTGATTCCGGTGATGGAAAGTTTTTGATTTAAAAAACAAAACCGTTTTAGCTGACAGCTTCTGTGATGACTGTGCTGATAGGTGAACCAGTCTGGACTGTATTTAAACAAAACATGAGGACTCTATATGTTTAGGGGTTGTTGTTGCTGTTGATGCCGAGGCACATTACTGTAACTTGGTCACCACCACCACACACCATCTTGTTGTTGTTGATGCTGAGGCTCATTACATTAACTTGGTCACCACCACACCATCTTGTTGTTGTTGATGCTCATTACTGTAACTTGGTCACCACCACACCATCTTGTTGTTGTTGATGCTCATTACTGTAACTTGGTCACCACCACACCATCTTGTTGTTGTAGATGCCGAGGCTCATTACTGTAACTTGGTCACCACCACACCATCTTGTTGTTGTTGATGCTGAGGCTCATTACTGTAACTTGGTCACCACCACCACACCATCTTGTTGTTGTTGATGCCGAGGCTCATTACTGTAACTTGGTCACCACCACACACCATCTTGTTGTTGTTGATGCCGAGGCTCATTACTGTAACTTGGTCACCACCACCACACCATCTTGTTGTTGTTGATGCTGAGGCTCCTTACTGTAACTTGGTCACCACCACACACCATCTTGTTGTTGTTGATGCTGAGGCTCATTACTGTAACTTGGTCACCACCACACCATCTTGTTGTTGTTGATGCTGAGGCTTCTTACTGTAACTTGGTCACCACCACCACACCATCTTGTTGTTGTTGATGCTGAGGCTCATTACTGTAACTTGGTCACCACCACACCATCTTGTTGTTGTTGATGCCGAGGCTCCTTACTGTAACTTGGTCACCACACACCATCTTGTTGTTGTTGATGCTGAGGCTCATTACTGTAACTTGGTCACCACCACCACACCATCTTGTTGTTGTTGATGCCGAGGCTCATTACTGTAACTTGGTCACCACCACACACCATCTTGTTGTTGTTGATGCCGAGGCTCATTACTGTAACTTGGTCACCACCACCACACCATCTTGTTGTTGTTGATGCTGAGGCTCCTTACTGTAACTTGGTCACCACCACACACCATCTTGTTGTTGTTGATGCTGAGGCTCCTTACTGTAACTTGGTCACCACCACCACACCATCTTGTTGTTGTTGATGCTCATTACTGTAACTTGGTCACCACCACACACCATCTTGTTGTTGTTGATGCTGATGCTCATTACTGTAACTTGGTCACCACCACACCATCTTGTTGTTGTTGATGCCGAGGCTCCTTACTGTAACTTGGTCACCACACACCATCTTGTTGTTGTTGATGCTGAGGCTCATTACTGTAACTTGGTCACCACCACACCATCTTGTTGTTGTAGATGCCGAGGCTCATTACTGTAACTTGGTCAACACCACCACACCATCTTGTTGTTGTTGACGCTGAGGCTCCTTACTGTAATTTGGTCACCACCACACCATCTTGTTGTTGTTGATGCCGAGGCTCATTACTGTAACTTGGTCACCACCACACACCATCTTGTTGTTGTTGATGCCGAGGCTCATTACTGTAACTTGGTCACCACCACCACACCATCTTGTTGTTGTTGATGCTGAGGCTCATTACTGTAACTTGGTCACCACCACACCATCTTGTTGTTGTTGATGCTGAGGCTCCTTACTGTAACTTGGTCAACACCACACCATCTTGTTGTTGTTGACGCTGAGGCTCCTTACTGTAATTTGGTCAACACCACCACACCATCTTGTTGTTGTTGACGCTGAGGCTCCTTACTGTAATTTGGTCACCACCACACAATCTTGTTGTTGTTGATGCCGAGGCTCATTACTGTAACTTGGTCACCACCACACCATCTTGTTGTTGTTGATGCCGAGGCTCCTTACTGTATCTTGGTCACCACCACCACACCATCTTGTTGTTATTGATGCTGAGGCTCATTACTGTAACTTGGTCAACACCACACACCATCTTGTTGTTGTTGATGCTGAGGCTTCTTACTGTAACTTGGTCACCACCACCAAACCATCTTGTTGTTGTTGATGCTGAGGCTCATTACTGTAACTTGGTCACCACCACACCATCTTGTTGTTGTTGATGCTGAGGCTTCTTACTGTAACTTGGTCACCACCACCACACCATCTTGTTGTTGTTGATGCTGAGGCTCATTACTGTAACTTGGTCAACACCACCACACCATCTTGTTGTTGTTGATGCTGAGGCTTCTTACTGTAACTTGGTCACCACCACCACACCATCTTGTTGTTGTTGATGCTGAGGCTCATTACTGTAACTTGGTCACCACCACACACCATTTTGTTGTTGTTGATGCTCATTACTGTAACTTGGTCACCACCACACCATCTTGTTGTTGTTGCCGTACAGATCCTCAGACAACGTGTGTCCTTTGATTCTTTACACACAGGGGAGAGGTCATAGGTCACACTGTGAGTGAGAAGTACCAGTAATATGGTTGTGTCCTAAATGGCACCTTATTTTCTACTTTGACCAGTGCTTATCAGCGCCATTTGGGGAGGACCAGAAGGGTTATTCTGGGCCTGGGCTGATCCAGTGGGATAATCCAGTAACCCAACCTGGGCTGATCCAGAGGGTTATTCCAGTATCCCAACCTGGGCTGATCCAGAGGGTTATTCCAGTAACCCAACCTGGGCTGATCCAGTGGGTTATTCCAGTAACCTGACCTGGGCAGATCCAGTGGGATATTCCAGTATCCCAACCTGGGCTGATCCAGAGGGTTATTCCAGTAACCCAACCTGGGCCTGGGCAGATCCAGAGGGCTATTCCAGTAACCCAACCTGGGCCTGGGCTGGTCCAGAGGGTTAATCCAGTAACCCAACATGGGCCTGGGCTGGTCCAGAGGGTTATTCCAGTAACCCAACCTGGGCCTGGGCTGATCCAGAGGGGTATTCCAGTAACCCAACCTGGGCCTGGGCTGGTCCAGAGGGTTATTCCAGTAACCCAACATGGGCCTGGGCTGGTCCAGAGGGTTATTCCAGTAACCCAACCTGGGCCTGGGCTGGTCCAGAGGGTTAATCCAGTAACCCAACATGGGCCTGGGCTGGTCCAGAGGGTTATTCCAGTAACCCAACCTGGGCCTGGGCTGATCCAGAGGGGTATTCCAGTAACCCAACCTGGGCCTGGGCTGGTCCAGAGGGTTATTCCAGTAACCCAACCTGGGCCTGGGCTGGTCCAGAGGGTTATTCCAGTAACCCAACCTGGGCTGATCCAGTGGGATATTCCAGTAACCCAACCTGGGCTGATCCAGTGGGTCATCCTGGGCCTGGGCTGGTCAAGTGGGATATTCCAGTAACCCAACCTGGGCTCGTCCAGTGGGATATTCCAGTAACCCAACCTGGGCTGGTCCAGAGGGATATTCCAGTAACCCAAACTGGGCTCGTTCAGAGTGATATTCCAGTAACCCAACCTGGGCTCGTCCAGAGGGATGTTCCAGTAACCCAACCTGGGCTGGTCCAGAGGGATATTCCAGTAACCCAACCTGGGCCTGGGCTGGTCCAGAGGGTTATTCCAGTAACCCAACCTGGGCTCGTCCAGAGGGATATTCCAGTAACCCAACCTGGGCTGGTCCAGAGGGATATTCCAGTAACCCAAACTGGGCTCGTCCAGAGGGATATTCCAGTAACCCAACCTGGGCTCGTCCAGAGGGATATTCCAGTAACCCAACCTGGGCTGGTCCAGAGGGATATTCCAGTAACCCAACCTGGGCCTGGGCTGGTCCAGAGGGTTATTCCAGTAACCCAACCTGGGCTGGTCCAGAGGGATATTCCAGTAACCTAACCTGGGCTGGTCCAGGGGGATATTCCAGTAACCCAACCTGGGCCTGGGCTGGTCCAGAGGGATATTCCAGTAACCCAACCTGGGCCTGGGCTGGTCCAGAGGGATATTCCAGTAAGCCAACCTGGGCCTGGGCTGGTCCAGAGGGGTATTCCAGTAACCCAACCTGGGCCTGGGCTGGTCCAGAGGGATATTCCAGTAACCCAACCTGAGCTGGTCCAGAGGGATATTCCAGTAACCCATCCTGGGCTGGTCCAGAGGGCTATTCCAGTAACCCAACCTGGGCCTGGGCTGGTCCAGAGGGCTATTCCAGGAACCCAACCTAGGCCTGGGCTGATCCAGAGGGATATTCCAGTAACCCAACCTGGGCATGTCCAGAGGTGTAGGTGGTTAGTGAGTCAGAGTCTGAGGCAGGGTGTACTGGGCTGTAGGTGGTTAGTGAGTCAGGGTCTGAGGCAGGGTGTACTGGGCTGTAGGTGGTTAGTGAGTCAGGGTCTGAGGCAGGGTGTACTGGGCTGTAGGTGGTTAGTGAGTCAGGGTGTGAGGCAGGGCGTACTGGGCTGTAGGTGGTTAGTGAGTCAGGGTGTGAGGCAGGGTGTACTGGGCTGTAGGTGGTTAGTGAGTCAGGGTCTGAGGCAGGGTGTACTGGGCTGTAGGTGGTTAGTGAGTCAGGGTCTGAGGCAGGGAGTACTGGGCTGTAGGTGGTTCCTGTGGGATCCAGGGTCTGAGGCAGGGCGTACTGGGCTGTAGGTGGTTAGTGAGTCAGGGTCTGAGGCAGGGCGTACTGGGCTGTAGGTGGTTAGTGAGTCAGGGTGTGAGGCAGGGCGTACTGGGCTGTAGGTGGTTAGTGAGTCAGGGTGTGAGGCAGGGCGTACTGGGCTGTAGGTGGTTAGTGAGTCAGGGTCTGAGGCAGGGTGTACTGGGCTGTAGGTGGTTCCTGTGAGTCAGGGTCTGAGGCAGGGCGTACTGGGCTGTAGGTGGTTAGTGAGGCAGGGCGTACTGGGCTGTAGGTGGTTAGTGAGTCAGTGTGTGAGGCAGGGCGTACTGGGCTGTATGTGGTTAGTGAGTCAGGGTCTGAGGCAGGGTGTACTGGGCTGTAGGTGGTTAGTGAGTCAGGGTCTGAGGCAGGGCGTACTGGGCTGTAGGTGGTTAGTGAGTCAGGGTCTGAGGCAGGGTGTACTGTGCTGTAGGTGGTTAGTGAGTCAGGGTCTGAGGCAGGGTGTACTGGGCTGTAGGTGGTTAGTGAGGCAGGGTGTGAGGCAGGGCGTACTGGGCTGTAGGTGGTTAGTGAGTCAGGGTCTGAGGAAGGGTGTACTGGGCTGTAGGTGGTTAGTGAGTCAGGGTCTGAGGCAGGGCGTACTGGGCTGTAGGTGGTTAGTGAGTCAGGGTCTGAGGCAGGGTGTACTGGGCTGTAGGTGGTTAGTGAGGCAGGGTGTGAGGCAGGGCGTACTGGGCTGTAGGTGGTTAGTGAGTCAGGGTCTGAGGCAGGGTGTACTGGGCTGTAGGTGGTTCCTGTCGGAGTCAGGGTCTGAGGCAGGGCGTACTGGGCTGTAGGTGGTTAGTGAGGCAGGGTGTGAGGCAGGGCGTACTGGGCTGTAGGTGGTTCCTGTGAGTCAGGGTCTGAGGCAGGGCGTACTGGGCTGTAGGTGGTTAGTGAGTCAGGGTATGAGGCAGGGCGTACTGGGCTGTAGGTGGTTAGTGAGTCAGGGTGTGAGGCAGGGCGTACTGGGCTGTAGGTGGTTAGTGAGTCAGGGTCTGAGGCAGGGCGTACTGGGCTGTAGGTGGTTAGTGAGTCAGGGTCTGAGGCAGGGCGTACTGGGCTGTAGGTGGTTAGTGAGTCAGGGTCTGAGGCAGGGCGTACTGCGCTGTAGGTGGTTAGTGAGTCAGGGTCTGAGGCAGGGCGTACTGGGCTGTAGGTGGTTAGTGATTTAGGGTCTGAGGCAGTGCGTACTGGGCTGTAGGTTGTTATGGAGTCAGGGTCTGAGGCAGGGCGTACTGGGCTGTAGGTGGTTAGTGAGTCAGGGTGTGAGGCAGGGCGTACTGGGCTGTAGGTGGTTAGTGAGTCAGGGTGTGAGGCAGGGCGTACTGGGCTGTAGGTGGTTAGTGAGTCAGGGTCTGAGGCAGGGCGTACTGGGCTGTAGGTGGTTAGGGAGTCAGGGTCTGAGGCAGGGTGTACTGGGCTGTAGGTGGTTAGTGAGTCAGGGTGTGAGGCAGGGCGTACTGGGCTGTAGGTGGTTAGTGAGTCAGGGTCTGAGGCAGGGCGTACTGGGCTGTAGGTGGTTCCAGTGAGTCAGGGTCTGAGGCAGGGCGTACTGGGCTGTAGGTGGTTCCAGTGAGTCAGGGCCTGAGGCAGGGCGTACTGGGCTGTAGGTGGTTAGTGAGTCAGGGTGTGAGGCAGGGCGTACTGGGCTGTAGGTGGTTAGTGAGTCAGGGTCTGAGGCAGGGCGTACTGGGCTGTAGGTGGTTAGGGAGTCAGGGTCTGAGGCAGGGCGTACTGGGCTGTAGGTGGTTAGTGAGTCAGGGTGTGAGGCAGGGCGTACTGGGCTGTAGGTGGTTAGGGAGTCAGGGTGTGAGGCAGGGCGTACTGGGCTGTAGGTGGTTAGGGAGTCAGGGTGTGAGGCAGGGCGTACTGGGCTGTAGGTGGTTAGTGAGTCAGGGTCTGAGGCAGGGCGTACTGGGCTGTAGGTGGTTAGTGAGTCAGGGTGTGAGGCAGGGCGTACTGGGCTGTAGGTGGTTAGGGAGTCAGGGTGTGAGGCTGGGCGTACTGGGCTGTAGGTGGTTAGGGAGTCAGGGTGTGAGGCAGGGCGTACTGGGCTGTAGGTGGTTAGGGAGTCAGGGTGTGAGGCAGGGCGTACTGGGCTGTAGGTGGTTAGGGAGTCAGGGTCTGAGGCAGGGCGTACTGGGCTGTAGGTGGTTCCTGTGGGAGTCAGGGTGTGAGGCAGGGCGTACTGGGCTGTAGGTGGTTAGTGAGTCAGGGTGTGAGGCAGGGCGTACTGGGCTGTAGGTGGTTAGGGAGTCAGGGTGTGAGGCAGGGAGTACTGGGCTGTAGGTGGTTCCTGTGGGAGTCAGGGTGTGAGGCAGGGCGTACTGGGCTGTAGGTGGTTAGTGAGTCAGGGTCTGAGGCAGGGTGTACTGGGCTGTAGGTGGTTAGGGAGTCAGGGTCTGAGGCAGGGCGTACTGGGCTGTAGGTGGTTAGTGAGTCAGGGTCTGAGGCAGGGCGTACTGGGCTGTAGGTGGTTAGGGAGTCAGGGTGTGAGGCAGGGAGTACTGGGCTGTAGGTGGTTAGGGAGTCAGGGTGTGAGGCAGGGCGTACTGGGCTGTAGGTGGTTAGGGAGTCAGGGTCTGAGGCAGGGCGTACTGGGCTGTAGGTGGTTCCTGTGGGAGTCAGGGTGTGAGGCAGGGCGTACTGGGCTGTAGGTGGTTCCTGTGAGTCAGGGTCTGAGGCAGGGCGTACTGGGCTGTAGGTGGTTAGTGAGTCAGGGTGTGAGGCAGGGCGTACTGGGCTGTAGGTGGTTAGGGAGTCAGGGTCTGAGGCAGGGTGTACTGGGCTGTAGGTGGTTAGGGAGTCAGGGTGTGAGGCAGGGCGTACTGGGCTGTAGGTGGTTAGGGAGTCAGGGTCTGAGGCAGGGCGTACTGGGGTGTAGGTGGTTAGGGAGTCAGGGTGTGAGGCAGGGCGTACTGGGCTGTAGGTGGTTCCTGTGGGAGTCAGGGTGTGAGGCAGGGCGTACTGGGCTGTAGGTGGTTAGTGAGGCAGGGTGTGAGGCAGGGCGTACTGGGCTGTAGGTGGTTAGTGAGTCAGGGTGTGAGGCAGGGAGTACTGGGCTGTAGGTGGTTAGTGAGTCAGGGTCTGAGGCAGGGCGTACTGGGCTGTAGGTGGTTGGGGAGTCAGGGTGTGAGGCAGGGCGTACTGGGCTGTAGGTGGTTGGGGAGTCAGGGTGTGAGGCAGGGCGTACTGGGCTGTAGGTGGTTCCTGTGAGTCAGGGTGTGAGGCAGGGCGTACTGGGCTGTAGGTGGTTGGGGAGTCAGGGTGTGAGGCAGGGCGTACTGGGCTGTAGGTGGTTAGTGAGTCAGGGTGTGAGGCAGGGCGTACTGGGCTGTAGGTGGTTAGGGAGTCAGGGTGTGAGGCAGGGCGTACTGGGCTGTAGGTGGTTAGGGAGTCAGGGTCTGAGGCAGGGCGTACTGGGCTGTAGGTGGTTAGTGAGTCAGGGTGTGAGGCAGGGCGTACTGGGCTGTAGGTGGTTAGGGAGTCAGGGTGTGAGGCAGGGCGTACTGGGCTGTAGGTGGTTAGGGAGTCAGGGTGTGAGGCAGGGCGTACTGGGCTGTAGGTGGTTGGGGAGTCAGGGTGTGAGGCAGGGCGTACTGGGCTGTAGGTGGTTGGGGAGTCAGGGTGTGAGGCAGGGCGTACTGGGCTGTTCCTGTTTACTGGCTTACTGAGAACAGACAGGGATCTCTGTCAAACATGTCTGATTCACATCCAAATCACAGAGAGATTTATAAATATTACTGCTGGAAACCTCATCATCAACGCTTAATGGGCACATCGATCTTTTAGTGTGTGTGTGTGTGTGTGTGTGTGTGTGTGTGTGTGTGTGTGTGTGTGTGTGTGTGTGTGTGTGTGTGTGTGTGTGTGTGTGTGTGTGTGTGTGTGTGTGTGTGTGTGTGTGTGTGTGTGTGTGTGTGTGTAGTGTGGTGTGGTGTGTGTGTGTGTGTGTGTGTGTGTGTGTAGTGTGGTGTGTGTGTGTGTGTGTGTGTGTGTGTGTGTGTGTGTGTGTGTGTGTGTGTGTGTGTGTGTGTGTGTGTGTGTCTGTCTCTGTATGATTAAAGCTCAGTAGTTGCTGTCCTCTCTCAGATCAGATCACAGTTGAAATACATGTTTCCTCTATCCTCGTAGTACATGTCCCGCCCACAGAGTCCATGTTTCCTCTATCCCCGTAGTACATGTCCCGCCCACAGAGTCCATGTTTCCTCTATCCTCGTAGTACATGTCCCGCCCACAGAGTCCATGTTTCCTCTATCCTCGTAGTACATGTCCCGCCCACAGAGTCCATGTTTCCTCTATCCTCGTAGTACATGTCCCGCCCACAGAGTCCATGTTTCCTCTATCCTCGTAGTACATGTCCCACCCACAGAGTCCATGTTTCCTCTATCCTCGTAGTACATGTCCCGCCCACAGAGTCCATGTTTCCTCTATCCTCGTAGTACATGTCCCGCCCACAGAGTCCCCAGTCCATGTTTCCTCTATCCTCGTAGTACATGTCCCACCCACAGAGTCCATGTTTCCTCTATCCTCGTAGTACATGTCCCGCCCACAGAGTCCACAGTCCATGTTTCCTCTATCCTCGTAGTACATGTCCCACCCACAGAGTCCATGTTTCCTCTATCCTCGTAGTACATGTCCCGCCCACAGAGTCCACAGTCCATGTTTCCTCTATCCTCATAGTACATGTCCCACCCACAGAGTCCATGTTTCCTCTATCCTCGTAGTACATGTCCCGCCCACAGAGTCCACAGTCCATGTTTCCTCTATCCTCGTAGTACATGTCCCACCCACAGAGTCCATGTTTCCTCTATCCTCGTAGTACATGTCCCGCCCACAGAGTCCATGTTTCCTCTATCCTCGTAGTACATGTCCCGCCCACAGAGTCCACAGTCCATGTTTCCTCTATCCTCGTAGTACATGTCCCACCCACAGAGTCCATGTTTCCTCTATCCTCGTAGTACATGTCCCACCCACAGAGTCCATGTTTCCTCTATCCTCGTAGTACATGTCCCGCCCACAGAGTCCACAGTCCATGTTTCCTCTATCCTCGTAGTACATGTCCCACCCACAGAGTCCATGTTTCCTCTATCCTCGTAGTACATGTCCCACCCACAGAGTCCATGTTTCCTCTATCCTCGTAGTACATGTCCCGCCCACAGAGTCCATGTTTCCTCTATCCTCGTAGTACATGTCCCACCCACAAAGTCCATGTTTCCTCTATCCTCGTAGTACATGTCCCACCCACAGAGTCCATGTTTCCTCTATCCTCGTAGTACATGTCCCACCCACAGAGTCCATGTTTCCTCTATCCTCGTAGTACATGTCCCGCCCACAGAGTCCACAGTCCATGTTTCCTCTATCCTCGTAGTACATGTCCCACCCACAGAGTCCATGTTTCCTCTATCCTCGTAGTACATGTCCCACCCACAGAGTCCATGTTTCCTCTATCCTCGTAGTACATGTCCCACCCACAGAGTCCATGTTTCCTCTATCCTCGTAGTACATGTCCCGCCCACAGAGTCCATGTTTCCTCTATCCTCGTAGTACATGTCCCACCCACAAAGTCCATGTTTCCTCTATCCTCGTAGTACATGTCCCACCCACAGAGTCCATGTTTCCTCTATCCTCGTAGTACATGTCCCGCCCACAGAGTCCATGTTTCCTCTATCCTCGTAGTACATGTCCCACCCACAGAGTCCATGTTTCCTCTATCCTCGTAGTACATGTCCCGCCCACAGAGTCCACAGTCCATGTTTCCTCTATCCTCATAGTACATGTCCCACCCACAGAGTCCATGTTTCCTCTATCCTCGTAGTACATGTCCCACCCACAGAGTCCATGTTTCCTCTATCCTCGTAGTACATGTCCCACCCACAGAGTCCATGTTTCCTCTATCCTCGTAGTACATGTCCCGCCCACAGAGTCCATGTTTCCTCTATCCTCGTAGTACATGTCCCACCCACAGAGTCCATGTTTCCTCTATCCTCGTAGTACATGTCCCACCCACAGAGTCCATGTTTCCTCTATCCTCGTAGTACATGTCCCACCCACAGAGTCCATGTTTCCTTAACAGATGGGGCAGAGATGAAAACATTTTAAACTTATCAACATAAAAATGAATGATGAATCCTTTAAATAAAATAAAAACAGCCTCTCTATTTGTCACTCATGCCAATACACGTTTGTTTAAAGTAAACCTCCTCTAAGACTTTGGCAGCATTATATTGTAGCATGGGAAACATCTGGAAAACATTCTTCTCAATTGTGTTTTTTTTCTCATTGTTAGTCTTTTAAAACCCAAAGGCCTCTAACTGTTTTCATAATTAAGCATAAAGAACGGTGGATATTGGTTCCTATAATCTTTCATTCATGCGGGCCGGGCCCGGACAGGCCCACTCATAAAACCTGGGTTCAGTGGTGAGTGAGTACAGGAGCCTGCTGGGCCAAGAACACTGAGTTTCATTAAACAGTTCAGATAAGGCAACACACCAAGGAGGTATCCCTCCCTCCCTCCCTCCCCCTCCCTCCCTCCCTCCCTCCCTCCATCCACTCCTCTCAGGACTCCCCCCCTCCCTCCCTCCCTCCCTCCCTCCCTCCCTCCACTCCTCTCAGGACTCCCCCCCTCCCTCCCTCCCTCCACTCCTCTCAGGACTCCCTCCCTCCCTCCATCCACTCCTCTCAGGACTCCCTCCCTCCCTCCACTCCCCCCTCCCCCTCCCTCCCTCCCTCCATCCACTCCTCTCAGGACTCCCCCTCCCTCCCTCCCTCCCTCCATCCACTCCTCTCAGGACTCCCTCCCTCCCTCCATCCACTCCTCTCAGGACTCCCCCTCCCTCCCTCCATCCACTCCCCCTCCCCCCTCCCTCCCTCCATCCACTCCCCCTCCCCCCCTCCCCCCTCCCCCCCTCCCTCCCTCCATCCCTCCCTCCACTCCCCCTCCCCCTCTCCCTCCCTCCCAGCCTCCCTCCCTCCATCCACTCCCCCCTCCCCCCTCCCTCCCTCCATCCACTCCCCCCCCCCCCCTCCCCCCTCCCTCCCTCCATCCCTCCCTCCACTCCCCCCTCCCCCTCTCCCCCCCCCCCCCTCCCTCCCTCCATCCACTCCCCCCTCCCCCCCCCCTCCCTCCCTCCATCCCTCCCTCCACTCCCCCCTCCCCCTCTCCCTCCCTCCCAGCCTCCCTCCCTCCATCAACTCCTCTCAGGACTCCCTCCCTCCCTCCATCCACTCCTCTCAGGACTCCCCCTCCCTCCCTCCATCCCTCCCTCCACTGCCCCCCTCCCCCTCCCTCCCTCCCCCCTCCCTCCCTCCCTCCCTCCATCCACTCCTCTCAGGACTCCCTCCCTCCCTCCACTCCTCTCAGGACTCCCCCTCCCTCCCTCCATCCCTCCCTCCACTCCCCCCCCCCCCTCCCTCCCTCCCTCCCTCCCTCCCAGCCTCCCTCCCTCCCTCCATCCACTCCTCTCAGGACCCCCTCCCTCCCTCCCTCTACTCCTCTCAGGACTCCCCCTCCCTCCCTCCATCCCTCCCTCCACTCCCCCCTCCCCCCTCCCTCCCTCCCTCCCTCCATCCACTCCTCTCAGGACTCCCTCCCTCCCTCCCTCCACTCCTCTCAGGACTCCCCCCTCCCTCCCCCCCCTCCCTCCCTCCCTCCATCCCTCCCTCCACTCCCCCCCCTCCCCCTCTCCCTCCCTCCCAGCCTCCCTCCCTCCATCAACTCCTCTCAGGACTCCCTCCCTCCCTCCATCCACTCCTCTCAGGACTCCCTCCCTCCATCCCTCCCTCCACTCCCCCCTCCCCCCTCCCTCCCTCCCCCCCTCCCTCCCTCCCTCCCTCCATCCACTCCTCTCAGGACTCCCCCCTCCCTCCCCCCTCCCCCCTCCCCCTCTCCCTCCCTCCCTCCCTCCCTCCATCCACTCCTCTCAGGACTCCCTCCCTCCCTCCCTCCATCCACTCCTCTCAGGACTCCCTCCCTCCCTCCATCCACTCCTCTCAGGACTCCCTCCCTCCCTCCATCCACTCCTCTCAGGACTCCCTCCCTCCCTCCAACCACTCCTCTCAGGACTCCCTCCCTCCCTCCCTCCACTCCTCTCAGGACTCCCTCCCTCCCTCCATCCACCCCCGCCTCCCTCCCTCCACTCCTCTCAGGACTCCCTCCCTCCCTCCCTCCATCCAGTCCCCCCTCCCTCCCCTCCACTCCTCTCAGGACTCCCTCCCTCCACTCCCCCCTCCCTCCCTCCACTCCCTCCCTCCCTCCCTCCACTCCCCCCTCCCTCCCTCCCTCCCTCCCTCCCTCCCCCCTCCCTCCACTCCTCTCAGAACCCCCTTCCTTTCCAACATCATGATGTCATCAGGATCTCTGAGCCTGATTTACTAAATCTGATCCAGGTTGTGAGTTCCTCCTCTGGGCCACCCTGATTTAACTGGTAGCGGACCCCATAACTCCCCATCATTCTGCTGACCAC
>NW_027012239.1:369989-438729 GCF_036934945.1 Oncorhynchus masou masou
TGGATACATCGTGGATCCAATCCAACAATTTCAACTCAATTCAACTGTAAAAATAAAAAAATAAAGAAAATAAAAAATAAAGAAAATAAAATCTGGAGTCCCCTTTTTTGTTCTTCCTTCTCGTGTTTCATCTTTAACACTTTCCAAGTCTTTGACCTCTTATTGACCTCTCCGGCCAAAACCCTGTCCAGTCATCAAACATGAACATCTGTCTGGATGAAAATGAAAACCTGAACTTCAACTCAGAACCACAGAATCATGTGACACAAACTTGAAATATATGTAAATATGATCATGTTATCATCAATCTTTTTAAAACGCTGATGAGTTCAGTATGTTGCGTTCTGCGTTCTGAGTTATGTAAGCCATGTCATTTGGACAAGCTCTTGGCTCGGCCCCTGTGGTGAACGATCTCTCTGCTAATGTCCCAGATGGAGCCCTATTCCCCGATGTAGTGCACTACTTTAGACCAGAGCCCTATGGGTAGTGCACTACTTTAGACCAGAAGCCCTACTCTAAAGCAGTGCACTATGAAGATGAATAGTGTTCCGTCTGGGACAGAGCCTGTGTGTAGGCGGCTGTGTTGGAGCAAGAGGCTGCATTGTGTTTTTTTTCTTCCCTAGGGACCATGACCTCTGACCTTTCTAAGTGTGCTGTTCTCTTGGCTGTCCTCTTCCTGTCCCCCTGTCCCCCTAAAGGCTAGGACTAAAGAGCCTCGCGTTACTGCGGTTACCGGCAGAAGAGGTGAGCCTGCCAGTCAAACTTCACTTCATATGAGCAGAGAGCAGGTATGAGCTCTTGGTCCCTAAAACCAAATGGGGAGGGACAACAACATCATAACAAAACACATCTCCCATCTCCCACTCCATCTTTTACAGAATTCCCTCAGATCCCCTCAAATGGAAAGCCTCCCCCCGCTTCTACAAGGGAAGTTAATGACCAATGCACTTTGGAGGATTCTCCAGTTCCAAGTTTAGAGAGATATGTTGTTTAGAGAGGAGGAGAGGGGTGTATGTTGGGGGAAACAGGGCTGGAGGGGGGCGAGGTAGAGGGGGAGAGGGGTGTATGTTGGGGGAAACAGGCTGGAGTGGGGTGAGGTAGAGGGGGAGAGGGGGAGAGGGGTGTATGTTGGGGGAAACAGGGCTGGAGGGGGACGAGGTAGAGGAGGAGAGGGGTGTATGTTGGGGGAAACAGGCTGGAGTGGGGCGAGGTAGAGGGGGAGAGGGGTGTATGTTGGGGGAAACAGGGCTGGAGGGGGACGAGGTAGAGGGGGAGAGGGGTGTATGTTGGGGGAAACAGGGCTGGAGGGGGCGAGGTAGAGGGGGAGAGGGGGAGAGGGGTGTATGTTGGGGGAAACAGGCTGGAGTGGGGCGAGGTAGAGGGGGAGAGGGGTGTATGTTGGGGGAAACAGGGCTGGAGGGGGACGAGGTAGAGGGGGAGAGGGGTAGAGGGGTGTATGTTGGGGGAAACAGGCTGGAGTGGGGCGAGGTAGAGGGGGAGAGGGGGAGAGGGGTGTATGTTGGGGGAAACAGGGCTGGAGGGGGACGAGGTAGAGGGGAAGAGGGGTAGAGGGGTGTATGTTGGGGGAAACAGGGCTGGAGGGGGACGAGGTAGAGGGGGACAGGGGTGTGTGTTGGGGGGAACAGGGCTGGAGGGGGACGAGGTAGAGGGGGAGAGGGATGTATGTTGGGGGAACAGGGTTGTAGGGGGACAAGTTGAGGGGGGAGGAGCATGTGTGTTGGGGTGGGCAGAGAAGGAAAGGGGTGTGTAATGAGGGTGATATGGGGAGAGGGGTGTGGAGGGAGTTGGTTTGGCCCAACAGGGTGATATGGGGAGAGGGGTGTGGAGGGAGTTGGTTTGGCCCAACAGGGTGATATGGGGAGAGTGGAGTGGGAGAAGGGATGTGGAGTGAGTTGGTTTGGCCCAGAGTTTACTGAAGTGGATCAATAGACATGACCTTCAGTGTTGGGCTGGTTTGGCCCAGAGTTTACTGAATTGGATCAATAGACATGACCTTCAGTGTTGGGCTGGTTTGGCCCAGAGTTTACTGAAGTGGATCAATAGACATGACCTTCAGTGTTGGGCTGGTTTGGCCCAGAGTTTACTGAAGTGGATCAATAGACATGACCTTCAGTGTTGGGCTGGTTTGGCCCAGAGTATACTGAAGTGGATCAATAGACATGACCTTCAGTGTTGGGCTGGTTTGGCCCAGAGTTTACTGAAGTTTATCAATAGACATGACCTTCAGTGTTGGGCTGGTTTGGCCCAGAGTTTACTGAAGTTTATCAATAGACATGACCTTCAGTGTTGGGCTGGTTTGGCCCAGAGTATACTGAAGTGGATCAATAGACATGACCTTCAGTGTTGGGCTGGTTTGGCCCAGAGTTTACTAGAGTTGACTTGATTTGATTTGAAGTTGTGCAAAAAAACAACAACATTTGGAGACATGTGGCTCAAAGTCACAGCCTGAAGCCTGGGAGGCAAGGCCTCATTAGGGTCCATGTTTACTCTTCAGATCCGTCATGAAGTTTGAGGAAAAGCTGCCAGTCCTCCAAGTGTCTGCTAGCAATCAAGGTCTGCATGATTGACGTCGCTGAAGTGAAACACATCTCAACGGTTGTCAAAGTGAATTATGTTATTGGGAGGGGGAAAACCCCCTACATCTGATTAATGGTTGGGTTGATACCATGACTTGGAGCTTGGCTCCTCAGCAGGAGAACCAGTCTTCTTCACTTAGCTAGGATGGTTAGTGATTTATTCATTGTTTCACAACACCAAAAAAAACACTCTAGATGTTGTTCCAGTCTTCTCGTCTTGGGTAGGTACATATCAATGACCTTGAATGAAGGAAACACATCGAGGTGTAGACTTGACGTACGCAAACACATATGATCCTGACCTGCCCAGTCAAAGACCTGACGAAGACATGAAGTAGTCAAGATATCTCCTGTCCAGTCAAAGACCTGACGAAGACATGATTAGTCAAGATATCTCCTGCGCAGTCAAAGACCTGACGAAGACATTATTAGTCAAGATATCTCCTGCGCAGTCAAAGACCTGACGAAGACATGAAGTAGTCAAGATATCTCCTGCCCAGTCAAAGACCTGACGAAGACATTATTAGTCAAGATATCTCCTGACCAGTCAAAGACCTGACGAAGACATGAAGTAGTCAAGATATCTCCTGCCCAGTCAAAGACCTGACGAAGACATTATTAGTCAAGATATCTCCTGACCAGTCAAAGACCTGACGAAGACATTATTAGTCAAGATATCTCCTGACCAGTCAAAGACCTGATGAAGACATTATTAGTCAAGATATCTCCTGCCCAGTCAAAGACCTGATAAAGACATTATTAGTCAAGATATCTCCTGCCCAGTCAAAGACCTGACGAAGACATTATTAGTCAAGATATCTCCTGTCCAGTCAAAGACCTGACGAAGACATTATTAGTCAAGATATCTCCTGTCCAGTCAAAGACCTGATGAAGACATTATTAGTCAAGATATCTCCTGCCCAGTCAAAGACCTGACGAAGACATGAATTAGTCAAGATATCTCCTGTCCAGTCAAAGACCTGACGAAGACATTATTAGTGGTCAGTGGTCTCCAGGGTGTTGAGGGTAGCTGTATTAGTTTAGATATCTCCTGTCCAGTCCAGTGGTCTCCAGGGTGTTGAGGGTAGCTGTATTAGTTTAGATATCTCCTGTCCAGTCCAGTGGTCTCAAGGGTGTTGAGGGTAGCTGTGTTAGTTTAGATATCTCCTGTCTAGCCCAGTGGTCTCCAGGGTGTTGAGGGTAGCTGTATTAGTTTAGATATCTCCTGTCCAGCCCAGTGGGTTGAGGGTAGCTGTATTAGTTTAGATACCTCCTGTCCAGCCCAGTGTGTTGAGGGTATCTATATTAGTCTAGATATCTCCTGTCCAGCCCAGTGGTCTCCAGGGTGTTGAGGGTAGCTGTATTAGTTTAGATATCTCCTGTCCAGTCCAGTGGTCTCCAGGGTGTTGAGGGTAGCTGTATTAGTTTAGATACCTCCTGTCCAGCCCAGTGGTCTCCAGGGTGTTGAGGGTAGCTGTATTAGTTTAGATACCTCCTGTCCAGCCCAGTGGTCTCCAGGGTGTTGAGGGTAGCTGTATTAGTTTAGATATCTCCTGTCCAGTCCAGTGGTCTCCAGGGTGTTGAGGGTAGCTGTATTAGTCTAGATATCTCCTGTCCAGCCCAGTGGTCTCCAGGGTGTTGAGGGTAGCTGTATTAGTTTAGATATCTCCTGTCCAGCCCAGTGGGTTGAGGGTAGCTGTATTAGTTTAGATACCTCCTGTCCAGCCCAGTGTGTTGAGGGTAGCTGTATTAGTCTAGATATCTCCTGTCCAGTCCAGTGGTCTCCAGGGTGTTGAGGGTATCTGTATTAGTTTAGATATCTCCTGTCCAGTCCAGTGGTCTCCAGGTTGTTGAGGGTAGCTGTATTAGTTTAGATATCTCCTGTCCAGTCCAGTGGTCTCCAGGGTGTTGAGGGTAGCTGTATTAGTTTAGATATCTCCTGACCAGTCCAGTGGTCTCCAGGGTGTTGAGGGTAGCTGTATTAGTTTAGATATCTCATGTCCAGCCCAGTGGTATCCAGTGTGTTGAGGGTAGCTGTATTAGTTTAGAGACCTCCTGTCTAGTCCAGTGTGTTGAGGGTAGCTGTATTAGTTTAGATATCTCATGTCCAGCCCAGTGGTATCCAGTGTGTTGAGGGTAGCTGTATTAGTTTAGAGACCTCCTGTCCAGTCCAGTGTGTTGAGGGTAGCTGTATTAGTTTAGATATCTCCTGTCCAGTCCAGTGGTCTCCAGGGTGTTGAGGGTAGCTGTATTAGTTTAGATATCTCCTGTCCAGTCCAGTGGTCTCCAGGGTGTTCAGGGTAGCTGTATTAGTTTAAATATCTCCTGTCCAGCCCAGTGTGTTGAGGGTAGCTGTATTAGTCTAGATATCTCCTGTCCAGTCCAGTGGTCTCCAGGGTGTTGAGGGTAGCTGTATTAGTTTAGATATCTCCTGTCCAGTCCAGTGGTCTCCAGGGTGTTGAGGGTAGCTGTATTAGTTTAGATATCTCCTGTCCAGCCCAGTGGTCTCCAGGGTGTTGAGGGTAGCTGTATTAGTTTTGATATCTCCTGTCCAGTCCAGTGGTCTCCAGGGTGTTGAGGGTAGCTGTATTAGTTTAGATATCTCCTGTCCAGCCCAGTGGTCTCCAGGGTGTTGAGGGTAGCTGTATTAGTTTAAATATCTCCTGTCCAGCCCAGTGTGTTGAGGGTAGCTGTATTAGTCTAGATATCTCCTGTCCAGTCCAGTGGTCTCCAGGGTGTTGAGGGTAGCTGTATTAGTTTAGATATCTCCTGTCCAGTCCAGTGGTCTCCAGGGTGTTGAGGGTAGCTGTATTAGTTTAGATATCTCCTGTCCAGCCCAGTGGTCTCCAGGGTGTTGAGGGTAGCTGTATTAGTTTTGATATCTCCTGTCCAGTCCAGTGGTCTCCAGGGTGTTGAGGGTAGCTGTATTAGTTTAGATATCTCCTGTCCAGCCCAGTGGTCTCCAGGGTGTTGAGGGTAGCTGTATTAGTTTAAATATCTCCTGGCCAGCACAGTGTGTTGAGGGTAGCTGTATTAGTCTAGATATCTCCTGTCCAGTCCAGTGGTCTCCAGGGTGTTGAGGGTAGCTGTATTAGTTTAGATATCTCCTGTCCAGTCCAGTGGTCTCCAGGGTGTTGAGGGTAGCTGTATTAGTTTAGATATCTCCTGTCCAGCCCAGTGGTCTCCAGGGTGTTGAGGGTAGCTGTATTAGTTTAGATATCTCCTGTCCAGCCCAGTGGTCTCCAGGTTGTTGAGGGTAGCTGTATTAGTTTAGATATCTCCTGTCCAGTCCAGTGGTCTCCAGGGTGTTGAGGGTAGCTGTATTAGTTTAGATATCTCCTGTCCAGCCCAGTGGTATCCAGTGTGTTGAGGGTAGCTGTATTAGTCTAGATATCTCCTGTCCAGCCCAGTGGTCTCCAGGGTGTTGAGGGTAGCTGTATTAGTTTAGATATCTCCTGTCCAGCCCAGTGTGTTGAGGGTAGCTGTATTAGTTTAGATATCTCCTGTCCAGCCCAGTGGTCTCCAGGGTGTTGAGGGTAGCTGTATTAGTTTAGATATCTCCTGTCCAGCCCAGTGTTTTGAGGGTAGCTGTATTAGACTAGATATCTCCTGTCCAGCCCAGTGGTCTCCAGGGTGTTGAGGGTAGCTGTATTAGTTTAAATATCTCCTGTCCAGCCCAGTGTGTTGAGGGTAGCTGTATTAGTCTAGATATCTCCTGTCCAGTCCAGTGGTATCCAGTGTGTTGAGGGTAGCTGTATTAGTCTAGATATCTCCTGTCCAGCCCAGTGGTCTCCAGGGTGTTGAGGGTAGCTGTATTAGTTTAGATATCTCATGTCCAGCCCAGTGGTATCCAGTGTGTTGAGGGTAGCTGTATTAGTTTAGAGACCTCCTGTCTAGTCCAGTGTGTTGAGGGTAGCTGTATTTGTTTAGATATCTCATGTCCAGCCCAGTGGTATCCAGTGTGTTGAGGGTAGATGTATTAGTTTAGAGACCTCCTGTCCAGTCCAGTGTGTTGAGGGTAGCTGTATTAGTTTAGATATCTCCTGTCCAGTCCAGTGGTCTCCAGGGTGTTGAGGGTAGCTGTATTAGTTTAGATATCTCCTGTCCAGTCCAGTGGTCTCCAGGGTGTTGAGGGTAGCTGTATTAGTTTAAATATCTCCTGTCCAGCCCAGTGTGTTGAGGGTAGCTGTATTAGTCTAGATATCTCCTGTCCAGTCCAGTGGTCTCCAGGGTGTTGAGGGTAGCTGTATTAGTTTAGATATCTCCTGTCCAGTCCAGTGGTCTCCAGGGTGTTGAGGGTAGCTATATTAGTTTAGATATCTCCTGTCCAGCCCAGTGGTCTCCAGGGTGTTGAGGGTAGCTGTATTAGTTTTGATATCTCCTGTCCAGTCCAGTGGTCTCCAGGGTGTTGAGGGTAGCTGTATTAGTTTAGATATCTCCTGTCCAGCCCAGTGGTCTCCAGGGTGTTGAGGGTAGCTGTATTAGTTTAAATATCTCCTGTCCAGCCCAGTGTGTTGAGGGTAGCTGTATTAGTCTAGATATCTCCTGTCCAGTCCAGTGGTCTCCAGGGTGTTGAGGGTAGCTGTATTAGTTTAGATATCTCCTGTCCAGCCCAGTGGTCTCCAGGGTGTTGAGGGTAGCTGTATTAGTTTAGATATCTCCTGTCCAGCCCAGTGGTCTCCAGGGTGTTGAGGGTAGCTGTATTAGTTTAAATATCTCCTGGCCAGCACAGTGTGTTGAGGGTAGCTGTATTAGTCTAGATATCTCCTGTCCAGTCCAGTGGTCTCCAGGGTGTTGAGGGTAGCTGTATTAGTTTAGATATCTCCTGTCCAGTCCAGTGGTCTCCAGGGTGTTGAGGGTAGCTGTATTAGTTTAGATATCTCCTGTCCAGCCCAGTGGTCTCCAGGGTGTTGAGGGTAGCTGTATTAGTTTAGATATCTCCTGTCCAGCCCAGTGGTCTCCAGGGTGTTGAGGGTAGCTGTATTAGTTTAAATATCTCCTGGCCAGCACAGTGTGTTGAGGGTAGCTGTATTAGTCTAGATATCTCCTGTCCAGTCCAGTGGTCTCCAGGGTGTTGAGGGTAGCTGTATTAGTTTAGATATCTCCTGTCCAGCCCAGTGGTCTCCAGGGTGTTGAGGGTAGCTGTATTAGTTTAGATATCTCCTGTCCAGTCCAGTGGTCTCCAGGGTGTTGAGGGTAGCTGTATTAGTTTAGATATCTCCTGTCCAGCCCAGTGGTCTCCAGGTTGTTGAGGGTAGCTGTATTAGTTTAGATATCTCCTGTCCAGTCCAGTGGTCTCCAGGGTGTTGAGGGTAGCTGTATTAGTTTAGATATCTCCTGTCCAGCCCAGTGGTATCCAGTGTGTTGAGGGTAGCTGTATTAGTCTAGATATCTCCTGTCCAACCCAGTGGTCTCCAGGGTGTTGAGGGTAGCTGTATTAGTTTAGATATCTCCTGTCCAGCCCAGTGTGTTGAGGGTAGCTGTATTAGTTTAGATATCTCCTGTCCAGCCCAGTGGTCTCCAGGGTGTTGAGGGTAGCTGTATTAGTTTAGATATCTCCTGTCCAGCCCAGTGTTTTGAGGGTAGCTGTATTAGACTAGATATCTCCTGTCCAGCCCAGTGGTCTCCAGGGTGTTGAGGGTAGCTGTATTAGTTTAGATATCTCCTGTCCAGTCCAGTGGTCTCCAGGGTGTTGAGGGTAGCTGTATTTGTCTAGATATCTCCTGTCCAGCCCAGTGGTCTCCAGGGTGTTGAGGGTAGCTGTATTAGTTTAGATATCTCCTGTCCAGTCCAGTGGTCTCCAGGGTGTTGAGGGTAGCTGTATTAGTTTAGATATCTCCTGTCCAGTCCAGTGGTCTCCAGGGTGTAGAGGGTAGCTGTATTAGTTTAGATATCTCCTGTCCAGCCCAGTGGTATCCAGTGTGTTGAGGGTAGCTGTATTAGTCTAGATATCTCCTGTCCAGCCCAGTGGTCTCCAGGGTGTTGAGGGTAGCTGTATTAGTTTAGATATCTCCTGTCCAGTCCAGTGGTCTCCAGGGTGTTGAGGGTAGCTGTATTAGTTTAAATATCTCCTGTCCAGCCCAGTGTGTTGAGGGTAGCTGTATTAGTCTAGATATCTCCTGTCCAGTCCAGTGGTCTCCAGGGTGTTGAGGGTAGCTGTATTAGTTTAGATATCTCCTGTCCAGTCCAGTGGTCTCCAGGGTGTTGAGGGTAGCTGTATTAGTTTAGATATCTCCTGTCCAGCCCAGTGGTCTCCAGTGTGTTGAGGGTAGCTGTATTAGTCTAGATATCTCCTGTCCAGTCCAGTGGTCTCCAGTGTGTTGAGGGTAGCTGTATTAGTTTAGATATCTCCTGTCCAGCCCAGTGTGTTGAGGGTAGCTGTATTAGTTTAGATATCTCCTGTCCAGCCCAGTGTGTTGAGGGTAGCTGTATTAGTCTAGATATCTCCTGTCTAGCCCAGTGGTCTCCAGGGTGTTGAGGGTAGCTGTATTAGTTTAGATATCTCCTGTCCAGCCCAGTGGGTTGAGGGTAGCTGTATTAGTTTAGATATCTCCTGTCCAGCCCAGTGGTCTCCAGGGTGTTGAGGGTAGCTGTATTAGTTTAGATATCTCCTGTCCAGTCCAGTGGTCTCCAGGGTGTTGAGGGTAGCTGTATTAGTTTAGATATCTCCTGTCCAGCCCAGTGGTATCCAGTGTGTTGAGGGTAGCTGTATTAGTTTAGATATCTCCTGTCCAGCCCAGTGGTATCCAGTGTGTTGAGGGTAGCTGTATTAGTTTAGATATCTCCTGTCCAGCCCAGTGGTCTCCAGGGTGTTGAGGGTAGCTGTATTAGTTTAGATATCTCCTGTCCAGTCCAGTGGTCTCCAGGGTGTTGGGGGTAGCTGTATTAGTTTAGATATCTCCTGTCCAGTCCAGTGGTCTCCAGGGTGTTGAGGGTAGCTGTATTAGTTTAGATACCTCCTGTCCAGTCAAAGACCTGAAGAAGACATTATTAGTCTAGACCTGGTCTTCAAGTGGACGTCTACATTGATCTATAGCATGTCATCCACTAGGTCTTCAAGTGGACCTCTACATTAATCTATAGCATGTCATCCACTCGGTCTTCAAGTGGACCTCTACATTAATCTATAGCATGTCATCCACTCGGTCTTCAAGTGGACCTCTACATTAATCTATAGCATGTCATCCACTCGGTCTTCAAGTGGACCTCTACATTAATCTATGGCATGTCATCCACTGGGTCAATGAGAAGACAAATATCAAATGCAACTGTATAGTAACTTTATAACAAATGATGCACACAGCGCTGTTAAATTCTTTCCATTCCATTTCTGTTGCCGACTCCTGATTGGATGGTGCCAGATCTACAGGCCGTCCAGCCCAGTGGACTCCAGTGTGTTTATCCCTAGAGGTCAGTTTAGTCCAGGGGATTTAGATAACTGCTGAGGGGGAAGGGGAAATATATGTTAAGTCCCTAATGGCACCCTATTCCCTATATAGTGCACTACTTTAGACCAGAGCCCTATTCCCTATATAGTGCACTACTTTACACCAGAGCCCTACGGCACCCTATTCCCTATATAGTGTACTACTTTAGACCAGAGCCCTATGGCACCCTATTCCCTATATATATAGTGCACTACATTAGACCAGAGCCCAATGGCACCCTATTCCCTACATAGTGCACTACTTTAGACCAGGGTCCACAGGGCTCTGGTCAAAAGTAGTGCACTATATAGGGAAGAGGGGGTATGGTAGAGGGGGTATGTTAGAGGGTTTAGTAGAGCTGTCCATAGAGGGGGTATGGTAGAGGGATTCGTAGAGCTGTCCATAGAGGGGTATGGTAGAAGGATTAGTAGAGCTGTCCATAGAGGGGGTATTGTAGAGGGATTCGTAGAGCTGTCCATAGAGGGGGTATGGTAGAGTGATTCGTAGAGCTGTCCATAGAGGGGGTATGGAAGAGGGATTCGTAGAGCTGTCCATAGAGGGGGTATGGTAGAGGGATTAGTAGAGCTGTCCGTAGAGGGGGTATGGTAGAGTGATTCGGAGAGCTGTCCATAGAGGGGGTATGGTAGAGGGATTAGTAGAGCTGTCCATAGAGGGGGTATGGTAGAGTGATTCGTAGAGCTGTCCATAGAGGGGGTATGGAAGAGGGATTCGTAGAGCTGTCCGTAGAGGGGGTATGGTAGAGTGATTCGTAGAGCTGTCCATAGAGGGGGTATGGAAGAGGGATTCGTAGAGCTGTCCATAGAGGGGGTATGGTAGAGGGATTAGTAGAGCTGTCCGTAGAGGGGATATGGTAGAGTGATTCGGAGAGCTGTCCATAGAGGGGGTATGGAAGAGGGATTCGTAGAGCTGTCCATAGAGGGGGTATGGTAGAGGGATTAGTAGAGCTGTCCGTAGAGGGGGTATGGTAGAGTGATTCGGAGAGCTGTCCATAGAGGGGGTATGGTAGAGGGATTCGTAGAGCTGTCTGTAGGGGGGGAATGGTAGAGGGATTCGTAGAGCTGTCCATAGAGGGGGTATGGTAGAGGGATTAGTAGAGCTGTCCATAGAGGGGGTATGGTAGAGTGATTCGTAGAGCTGTCCATAGAGGGGCTATGGTAGAGGGATTCGTAGAGCTGTCCATAGAGGGGGTATGGTAGAGGGATTCGTAGAGCTGTCCATAGAGGGGGTATGGTAGAGTGATTCGTAGAGCTTTCCATAGAGGGGGTATGGTAGAGTGATTCGTAGAGCTGTCCATAGAGGGGGTATGGTAGAGGGATTAGTAGAGCTGTCCATAGAGGGGGTATGGTAGAGGGATTAGTAGAGCTGTCCATAGAGGGGGTATGGTAGAGGGATCAGTAGAGCTGTCCATAGAGGGGGTATGGTAGAGGGATCAGTAGAGCTGTCCATAGAGGGGTATGGTAGAGGGATTAGTAGAGCTGTCCGTAGAGGGAACAGTAATTACCTCAGTATTTAACTCCAGACTGATGGGCTGTTTGGGAGAGACCTGGAGAAATCAGCCTCTACATTCCTGGTAAAAAATAGTGCACTATGTAGGGAATAGAGTGCCATTTGGGACTGCGGGAAGAGGGTTCTAGTAATGGTATTAGTTGTGGTGGTAGAGTAATGAGACGATCAAACATTAGACAGCAGGGAGGGAGTAGGAGTAAACAGCCTCCACATACCTCACATTCCTCATAGACAGGTTCAACACCACACCTTCAGTACATTCTACAACATGGGTTTAGGTTCAACACCACACCTTCAGTACATTCTACCACAACATGGGTTTAGGTTCAACACCACACCTTCAGTACATTCTACCACAACATGGGTTTAGGTTCAACACCACACCTTCAGTACATTCTACCACAACATGGGTTTAGGTTCAACACCACACCTTCAGTACATTCTACCACATGGGTTTAGGTTCAACACCACACCTTCAGTACATTCTACCACAACATGGGTTTAGGTTCAACACCACACCTTCAGTACATTCTACCACAACATGGGTTTAGGTTCAACACCACACCTTCAGTACATTCTACCACAACATGGGTTTAGGTTCAACACCACACCTTCAGTACATTCTACCACATGGGTTTAGGTTCAACACCACACCTTCAGTACATTCTACCACAACATGGGTTTAGGTTCAACACCACACCTTCAGTACATTCTACCACATGGGTTTAGGTTCAACACCACACCTTCAGTACATTCTACCACATGGGTTTAGGTTCAACACCACACCTTCAGTACATTCTACCACAACATGGGTTTAGGTTCAACACCACACCTTCAGTACATTCTACCACAACATGGGTTTAGGTTCAACAACACCTTCAGTACATTCTACCACAACATGGGTTTAGGTTCAACACCACACCTTCAGTACATTCTACCACATGGGTTTAGGTTCAACACCACACCTTCAGTACATTCTACCACAACATGGGTTTAGGTTCAACACCACACCTTCAGTACATTCTACCACAACATGGGTTTAGGTTCAACACCACACCTTCAGTACATTCTACCACAACATGGGTTTAGGTTCAACACCACAACTTCAGTACATTCTACCACAACATGGGTTTAGGTTCAACACCACACCTTCAGTACATTCTACCACAACATGGGTTTAGGTTCAACACCACACCTTCAGTACATTCTACCACAACATGGGTTTAGGTTCAACACCACACCTTCAGTACATTCTACCACAACATGGGTTTAGGTTCAACACCACACCTTCAGTACATTCTACCACAACATGGGTTTAGGTTCAACACCACACCTTCAGTACATTCTACCACAACATGGGTTTAGGTTCAACACCACACCTTCAGTACATTCTACCACATGGGTTTAGGTTCAACACCACACCTTCAGTACATTCTACACACATGGGTTTAGGTTCAACACCACACCTTCAGTACATTCTACCACAACATGGGTTTAGGTTCAACACCACACCTTCAGTACATTCTACCACAACATGGGTTTAGGTTCAACAACACCTTCAGTACATTCTACCACAACATGGGTTTAGGTTCAACACCACACCTTCAGTACATTCTACCACATGGGTTTAGGTTCAACACCACACCTTCAGTACATTCTACCACAACATGGGTTTAGGTTCAACACCACACCTTCAGTACATTCTACCACAACATGGGTTTAGGTTCAACACCACACCTTCAGTACATTCTACCACAACATGGGTTTAGGTTCAACACCACACCTTCAGTACATTCTACCACAACATGGGTTTAGGTTCAACACCACACCTTCAGTACATTCTACCACAACATGGGTTTAGGTTCAACACCACACCTTCAGTACATTCTACCACAACATGGGTTTAGGTTCAACACCACACCTTCAGTACATTCTACCACAACATGGGTTTAGGTTCAACACCACACCTTCAGTACATTCTACCACAACATGGGTTTAGGTTCAACACCACACCATTTCAGTTACATTCTACATTCACAACATGGGTTTAGGTTCAACACCACACCTTCAGTACATTCTACCACATGGGTTTAGGTTCAACACCACACCTTCAGTACATTCATGGGTTTAGGTTACCTTCAGTACATTCTACACAACATGGGTTTAGGTTCAACACCACACCTTCAGTACATTCTACACAACATGGGTTTAGGTTCAACACCACACCTTCAGTACATTCTACCACAACATGGGTTTAGGTTCAACACCACACCTTCAGTACATTCTACCACAACATGGGTTTAGGTTCAACACCACACCTTCAGTACATTCTACCACAACATGGGTTTAGGTTCAACACCACACCTTCAGTACATTCTACCACAACATGGGTTTAGGTTCAACACCACACCTTCAGTACATTCTACCAACATGGGTTTAGGTTCAACACCACACCTTCAGTACATTCTACACAACATGGGTTTAGGTTCAACACCACACCTTCAGTACATTCTACATTCACAACATGGGTTTAGGTTCAACACCACACCTTCAGTACATTCTACCACAACATGGGTTTAGGTTCAACACCACACCTTCAGTACATTCTACCACAACATGGGTTTAGGTTCAACACCACACCTTCAGTACATTCACAACATGGGTTTAGGTTCACCTTACATTCTACCACAACATGGGTTTAGGTTCAACACCACACCTTCAGTACATTCTACCACAACATGGGTTTAGGTTCAACACCACACCTTCAGTACATTCTACCACATGGGTTTAGGTTCAACACCACACCTTCAGTACATTCTACCACAACATGGGTTTAGGTTCAACACCACACCTTCAGTACATTCTACCACAACATGGGTTTAGGTTCAACACCACACCTTCAGTACATTCTACCACAACATGGGTTTAGGTTCAACACCACACCTTCAGTACATTCTACCACAACATGGGTTTAGGTTCAACACCACACCTTCAGTACATTCTACCACAACATGGGTTTAGGTTCAACACCACACCTTCAGTACATTCTACCACAACATGGGTTTAGGTTCAACACCACACCTTCAGTACATTCTACCACAACATGGGTTTAGGTTCAACACCACACCTTCAGTACATTCTACCACATGGGTTTAGGTTCAACACCACACCTTCAGTACATTCTACCACAACATGGGTTTAGGTTCAACACCACACCTTCAGTACATTCTACCACAACATGGGTTTAGGTTCAACACCACACCTTCAGTACATTCTACCACATGGGTTTAGGTTCAACACATTCACACCTTCAGTACATTCTACCACAACATGGGTTTAGGTTCAACACCACACCTTCAGTACATTCTAACACAACATGGGTTTAGGTTCAACACCACACCTTCAGCACATTCTACCACAACATGGGTTTAGGTTCAACACCACACCTTCAGTACATTCTACCACAACATGGGTTTAGGTTCAACACCACACCTTCAGTACATTCTACCACATGGGTTTAGGTTCAACACCACACCTTCAGTACATTCTACCACAACATGGGTTTAGGTTCAACACCACACCTTCAGTACATTCTACCACATGGGTTTACGTTCAACACCACACCTTCAGTACATTCTACCACATGGGTTTAGGTTCAACACCACACCTTCAGTACATTCTACCACATGGGTTTAGGTTCAACACATTCACACCATGGGTTTAGGTTACATTCTACATTCTACAACATGGGTTTAGGTTCAACACCACACCTTCAGTACATTCTACCACAACATGGGTTTAGGTTCAACACCACACCTTCAGTACATTCTACCACAACATGGGTTTAGGTTCAACACCACACCTTCAGTACATTCTACCACAACATGGGTTTAGGTTCAACACCACACCTTCAGTACATTCTACCACAACATGGGTTTAGGTTCAACACCACACCTTCAGTACATTCTACCACAACATGGGTTTAGGTTCAACACCACACCTTCAGTACATTCTACCACATGGGTTTAGGTTCAACACCACACCTTCAGTACATTCTACCACAACATGGGTTTAGGTTCAACACCACACCTTCAGTACATTCTACACAACATGGGTTTAGGTTCAACACCACACCTTCAGTACATTCTACCACAACATGGGTTTAGGTTCAACACCACACCTTCAGTACATTCTACCACAACATGGGTTTAGGTTCAACACCACACCTTCAGTACATTCTACACAACATGGGTTTAGGTTCAACACCACACCTTCAGTACATTCTACAGTACACAACATGGGTTTAGGTTCAACACCACACCTTCAGTACATTCTACACAACATGGGTTTAGGTTCAACACCACACCTTCAGTACATTCTACCACATGGGTTTAGGTTCAACACCACACCTTCAGTACATTCTACACAACATGGGTTTAGGTTCAACACCACACCTTCAGTACATTCTACCACAACATGGGTTTAGGTTCAACACCACACCTTCAGTACATTCTACCACAACATGGGTTTAGGTTCAACACCACACAGTACATTTCAGTTACATTCTACATTCTACCACAACATGGGTTTAGGTTCAACACCACACCTTCAGTACATTCTACCACAACATGGGTTTAGGTTCAACACCACACCTTCAGTACATTCTACCACAACATGGGTTTAGGTTCAACACCACACCTTCAGTACATTCTACCACAACATGGGTTTAGGTTCAACACCACACCTTCAGTACATTCTACCACAACATGGGTTTATGGGTTTAGGTTCAACACCACACCTTCAGTACATTCTACCACAACATGGGTTTAGGTTCAACACCACACCTTCAGTACATTCTAACATGGGTTTAGGTTCAACACCACCTTCAGTACATTCTACCACAACATGGGTTTAGGTTCAACACCACACCTTCAGTACATTCTACCACAACATGGGTTTAGGTTCAACACCACACCTTCAGTACATTCTACCACAACATGGGTTTAGGTTCAACACCACACCTTCAGTACATTCTACCACAACATGGGTTTAGGTTCAACACCACACCTTCAGTACATTCTACCACAACATGGGTTTAGGTTCAACACCACACCTTCAGTACATTCTACCACAACATGGGTTTAGGTTCAACACCACACCTTCAGTACATTCTACATGGGTTTAGGTTCAACACCACACCTTCAGTACATTCTACCACAACATGGGTTTAGGTTCAACACCACACCTTCAGTACATTCTACCACAACATGGGTTTAGGTTCAACACCACACCTTCAGTACATTCTACCACAACATGGGTTTAGGTTCAACACCACACCTTCAGTACATTCTACCACAACATGGGTTTAGGTTCAACACCACACCTTCAGTACATTCTACCAACATGGGTTTAGGTTCAACACCACACCTTCAGTACATTCTACACAACATGGGTTTAGGTTCAACACCACACCTTCAGTACATTCTACCACAACATGGGTTTAGGTTCAACACCACACCTTCAGTACATGGGTTTAGGTTCAACACCACACCTTCAGTACATTCAACATGGGTTTAGGTTCAACACCACACCTTCAGTACATTCTACCACAACATGGGTTTAGGTTCAACACCACACCTTCAGTACATTCTACCACAACATGGGTTTAGGTTCAACACCACACCTTCAGTACATTCTACCACAACATGGGTTTAGGTTCAACACCACACCTTCAGTACATTCTACCACAACATGGGTTTAGGTTCAACACCACACCTTCAGTACATTCTACCACAACATGGGTTTAGGTTCAACACCACACCTTCAGTACATTCTACCACCAACATGGGTTTAGGTTCAACACCACACCTTCAGTACATTCTACCACAACATGGGTTTAGGTTCAACACCACACCTTCAGTACATTCTACCACAACATGGGTTTAGGTTCAACACCACACCTTCAGTACATTCTACCACAACATGGGTTTAGGTTCAACACCACACCTTCAGTACATTCTACCACAACATGGGTTTAGGTTCAACACCACACCTTCAGTACATTCTACCACAACATGGGTTTAGGTTCAACACCACACCTTCAGTACATTCTACCACAACATGGGTTTAGGTTCAACACCACACCTTCAGTACATTCTACCACAACATGGGTTTAGGTTCAACACCACACCTTCAGTACATTCTACCACAACATGGGTTTAGGTTCAACACCACACCTTCAGTACATTCTACCACAACATGGGTTTAGGTTCAACACCACACAGTACATTCTACCACAACATGGGTTTAGGTTCAACACCACATTCTACCACAACATGGGTTTAGGTTCAACACCACACCTTCAGTACATTCTACCACAACATGGGTTTAGGTTCACCACACCTTCACATTCACACCTTCAGTACATTCTACATTCACAACATGGGTTTAGGTTCAACACCACACCTTCAGTACATTCTACCACAACATGGGTTTAGGTTCAACACCACACTTCAGTACATTTACCACAACATGGGTTTACATTCATTCTACCACAACATGGGTTTAGGTTCAACACCACACCTTCAGTACATTCTACCACAACATGGGTTTAGGTTCAACACCACACCTTCAGTACATTCTACCACAACATGGGTTTAGGTTCAACACCACACCTTCAGTACATTCTACCACATGGGTTTAGGTTCAACACCACACCATTTCAGTACACCTTCAGTACATTCTAACATGGGTTTAGGTTCAACACCACACCTTCAGTACATTCTACCACAACATGGGTTTAGGTTCAACACCACCTTCAGTACCTTGGGTTTACATTCTACATTCACAACATGGGTTTAGGTTCAACACCACACCTTCAGTACATTCTACCACAACATGGGTTTAGGTTCAACACCACACCTTCAGTACATTCTACCACAACATGGGTTTAGGTTCAACACCACACCTTCAGTACATTCTACCACAACATGGGTTTAGGTTCAACACCACACCTTCAGTACATTCTACCACAACATGGGTTTAGGTTCAACACCACACCTTCAGTACATTCTACCACAACATGGGTTTAGGTTCAACACCACACCTTCAGTACATTCTACCACAACATGGGTTTAGGTTCAACACCACACCTTCAGTACATTCTACCACAACATGGGTTTGGTTCAACACCACACCTTCAGTACATTCTACACACATGGGTTTAGGTTCAACACCACACCTTCAGTACATTCTACCACAACATGGGTTTAGGTTCAACACCACACCTTCAGTACATTCTACCACAACATGGGTTTAGGTTCAACACCACACCTTCAGTACATTCTACCACAACATGGGTTTAGGTTCAACACCACACCTTCAGTACATTCTACCACATGGGTTTAGGTTCAACACCACACCTTCAGTACATTCTACCAACATGGGTTTAGGTTCAACACCACACCTTCAGTACATTCTACCACAACATGGGTTTAGGTTCAACACCACACCTTCAGTACATTCTACATGGGTTTAGGTTCAACAACATGGTACATTCTACCACAACATGGGTTTAGGTTCAACACCACACCTTCAGTACATTCTACCACAACATGGGTTTAGGTTCAACACCACACCTTCAGTACATTCTACCACAACATGGGTTTAGGTTCAACACCACACCTTCAGTACATTCTACCACAACATGGGTTTAGGTTCAACACCACACCTTCAGTACATTCTACCACAACATGGGTTTAGGTTCAACACACCTTCAGTACATTCTACATGGGTTTAGGTTCAACACCACACCTTGGGTTTAGGTTCAACACCACACCTTCAGTACATTCTACCACAACATGGGTTTAGGTTCAACACCACACCTTCAGTACATTCTACATTCACAACATGGGTTTAGGTTCAACACCACACCTTCAGTACATTCTACCACAACATGGGTTTAGGTTCAACACCACACCTTCAGTACATTCTACCACAACATGGGTTTAGGTTCAACACCACACCTTCAGTACATTCTAGGTTCAACACCACACCTTCAGTACATTCTACCACAACATGGGTTTAGGTTCAACACCACACCTTCAGTACATTCTACCACAACATGGGTTTAGGTTCAACACCACACCTTCAGTACATTCTACCACAACATGGGTTTAGGTTCAACACCACACCTTCAGTACATTCTACCACAACATGGGTTTAGGTTCAACACCACACCTTCAGTACATTCTACCACAACATGGGTTTAGGTTCAACACCACACCTTCAGTACATTCTACCACAACATGGGTTTAGGTTCAACACCACACCTTCAGTACATTCTACCACAACATGGGTTTAGGTTCAACACCACACCTTCAGTACATTCTACCACAACATGGGTTTAGGGTACATTTACCACAACAGGTTCAACACCACACCTTCAGTACATTCTACCACAACATGGGTTTAGGTTCAACACCACACCTTCAGTACATTCTACACAACATGGGTTTAGGGTACATTCTAACATGGGTTTAGGTTCCACACCTTCAGTACATTCTACCACAACATGGGTTTGGGTTTAGGTTCAACACCACACCTTCAGTACATTCTACCACAACATGGGTTTAGGTTCAACACATGGGTTTAGGTTCAACACCTTCAGTACATTCTACCACAACATGGGTTTAGGTTCAACACCACACCTTCAGTACATTCTACCAACATGGGTTTAGGTTCAACACCACACCTTCAGTACATTCTACCACAACATGGGTTTAGGTTCAACACACCTTCAGTACATTCTACCACAACATGGGTTTAGGTTCAACACCACACCTTCAGTACATTCTACCACAACATGGGTTTGGTTCAACACCACACCTTCAGTACATTTACCACAACATGGGTTTAGGTTCAACACCACACCTTCAGTACATTCTACACAACATGGGTTTAGGTTCAACACCACACCTTCAGTACATTCTACCACATGGGTTTAGGTTCAACACCACACCTTCAGTACATTCTACCACAACATGGGTTTAGGTTCAACACCACACCTTCAGTACATTCTACCACAACATGGGTTTAGGTTCAACACCACACCTTCAGTACATTCTTCATGGGTTTAGGTTCAACACCACACCTTCAGTACATTCTAACATGGGTTTAGGTTCAACACCACACCTTCAGTACATTCTACCACAACATGGGTTTAGGTTCAACACCACACCTTCAGTACATTCTACCACAACATGGGTTTAGGTTCAACACCACACCTTCAGTACATTCTACCACAACATGGGTTTGGTTCAACACCACACCTTCAGTACATTCTACCACAACATTTAGGTTCAACACCACACCTTCAGTACATTCTACCACAACATGGGTTTAGGTTCAACACCACACCTTCAGTACATTCTACCACAACATGGGTTTAGGTTCAACACCACACCTTCAGTACATTCTACCACAACATGGGTTTAGGTTCAACACCACACCTTCAGTACATTTCTACCTTCAGTACATTCTACCACAACATGGGTTTAGGTTCAACACCACACCTTCAGTACATTCTACCACAACATGGGTTTAGGTTCAACACCACACCTTCAGTACATTCTACCACAACATGGGTTTAGGTTCAACACCACACCTTCAGTACATTCTACCACAACATGGGTTTAGGTTCAACACCACACCTTCAGTACATTCTACCACAACATGGGTTTAGGTTCAACACCACACCTTCAGTACATTCTTCATGGGTTTAGGTTCAACACCACACCTTCAGTACATTCACAACATGGGTTTAGGTTCAACACCACACCTTCAGTACATTCTACCACAACATGGGTTTAGGTTCAACACCACACCTTCAGTACATTCTACCACAACATGGGTTTAGGTTCAACACCACACCTTCAGTACATTCTACCACAACATGGGTTTAGGTTCAACACCACACCTTCAGTACATTCTACCACAACATGGGTTTAGGTTCAACACCACACCTTCAGTACATTCTACCACAACATGGGTTTAGGTTCAACACCACACCTTCAGTACATTCTACCACAACATGGGTTTAGGTTCAACACCACACCTTCAGTACATTCTACCACAACATGGGTTTAGGTTCAACACCACACCTTCAGTACATTCTACCACAACATGGGTTTAGGTTCAACACCACACCTTCAGTACATTCTACCACAACATGGGTTTAGGTTCAACACCACACCTTCAGTACATTCTACCACAACATGGGTTTAGGTTCAACACCACACCTTCAGTACATTCTACCACAACATGGGTTTAGGTTCAACACCACACCTTCAGTACATTCTACCACATGGGTTTAGGTTCAACACCACACCTTCAGTACATTCTACCACAACATGGGTTTAGGTTCAACACCACACCTTCAGTACATTCTACCACAACATGGGTTTAGGTTCAACACCACACCTTCAGTACATTCTACCACAACATGGGTTTGGTTCAACACCACACCTTTACATTCTACCACAACATGGGTTTAGGTTCAACACCACACCTTCAGTACATTCTACAACATGGGTTTAGGTTCAACACCACACCTTCAGTACATTCTACCACAACATGGGTTTAGGTTCAACACCACACCTTCAGTACATTCTACCACAACATGGGTTTAGGTTCAACACCACACCTTCAGTACATTCTACCACAACATGGGTTTAGGTTCAACACCACACCTTCAGTACATTCTACCACAACATGGGTTTAGGTTCAACACCACACCTTCAGTACATTCTACCACAACATGGGTTTAGGTTCAACACCACACCTTCAGTACATTCTACCACATGGGTTTAGGTTCAACACCACACCTTCAGTACATTCTACCACAACATGGGTTTAGGTTCAACACCACACCTTCAGTACATTCTACCACACATGGGTTTAGGTTCAACACCACACCTTCAGTACATTCTACACAACATGGGTTTAGGTTCAACACCACACCTTCAGTACATTCAACATGGGTTTAGGTTCAACACCACACCTTCAGTACATTCTACCACAACATGGGTTTAGGTTCAACACCACACCTTCAGTACATTCTACCACAACATGGGTTTAGGTTCAACACCACACCTTCAGTACATTCTACCACAACATGGGTTTAGGTTCAACACCACACCTTCAGTACATTCTACCACAACATGGGTTTACACCACACCTTCAGTACATTCTACCACAACATGGGTTTAGGTTCAACACCACACCTTCAGTACATTCTACCACAACATGGGTTTAGGTTCAACACCACACCTTCAGTACATTCTACCACAACATGGGTTTAGGTTCAACACCACACCTTCAGTACATTCTACCACAACATGGGTTTAGGTTCAACACCACACCTTCAGTACATTCTACCACAACATGGGTTTAGGTTCAACACCACACCTTCAGTACATTCTACACAACATGGGTTTAGGTTCAACACCACACCTTCAGTACATTCTACCACAACATGGGTTTAGGTTCAACACCACACCTTCAGTACATTCTACCACAACATGGGTTTAGGTTCAACACCACACCTTCAGTACATTCTACCACAACATGGGTTTAGGTTCAACACCACACCTTCAGTACATTCTACCACAACATGGGTTTAGGTTCAACACACAACATGGGTTTAGGTTCAACACCACACCTTCAGTACATTCTACACATGGGTTTAGGTTCAACACACCTTCAGTACATTCTACCACATGGGTTTAGGTTCAACACCACACCTTCAGTACATTCTACCACAACATGGGTTTAGGTTCAACACCACACCTTCAGTACATTCTACCACAACATGGGTTTAGGTTCAACACCACACCTTCAGTACATTCTACCACAACATGGGTTTAGGTTCAACACCACACCTTCAGTACATTCTACCACAACATGGGTTTAGGTTCAACACCACACCTTCAGTACATTCTACCACATGGGTTTAGGTTCAACACCACACCTTCAGTACATTCTACCACAACATGGGTTTAGGTTCAACACCACACCTTCAGTACATTCTACACAACATGGGTTTAGGTTCAACACCACACCTTCAGTACATTCTACCACAGTACATTCTACCACAACCAACACCACACCTTCAGTACATTCTACCACAACATGGGTTTAGGTTCAACACCACACCTTCAGTACATTCTACCACAACATGGGTTTAGGTTCAACACCACACCTTCAGTACATTCTACCACAACATGGGTTTAGGTTCAACACCACACCTTCAGTACATTCTACCACAACATGGGTTTAGGTTCAACACCACACCTTCAGTACATTCTACCACAACATGGGTTTAGGTTCAACACCACACCTTCAGTACATTCTACCACATGGGTTTAGGTTCAACACCACACCTTCAGTACATTCTACCACAACATGGGTTTAGGTTCAACACCACACCTTCAGTACATTCTACCACAACATGGGTTTAGGTTCAACACCACACCTTCAGTACATTCTACCACAACATGGGTTTAGGTTCAACACCACACCTTCAGTACATTCTACCACAACATGTACATTCTACCACAACATGGGTTTAGGGTTCAACACCACATTTACATTCACAACATGGGTTTAGGTTCAACACCACACCTTCAGTACATTCTACCACTACATGGGTTTAGGTTCAACACCACACCTTCAGTACATTCTACCACATGGGTTTAGGTTCAACACCACACCTTCAGTACATTCTACCACAACATGGGTTTAGGTTCAACACCACACCTTCAGTACATTCTACCACAACATGGGTTTAGGTTCAACACCACACCTTCAGTACATTCTACCACAACATGGGTTTAGGTTCAACACCACACCTTCAGTACATTCTACCACAACATGGGTTTAGGTTCAACACCACACCTTCAGTACATTCTACCACAACATGGGTTTAGGTTCAACACCACACCTTCAGTACATTCTACCACAACATGGGTTTAGGTTCAACACCACACCTTCAGTACATTCTACCACAACATGGGTTTAGGTTCAACACCACACCTTCAGTACATTCTACCACAACATGGGTTTAGGTTCAACACCACACCTTCAGTACATTCTACCACAACATGGGTTTAGGTTCAACACCACACCTTCAGTACATTCTACCACAACATGGGTTTAGGTTCAACACCACACCTTCAGTACATTCTACCACAACATGGGTTTAGGTTCAACACCACACCTTCAGTACATTCTACCACAACATGGGTTTAGGTTCAACACCACACCTTCAGTACATTCTACCACAACATGGGTTTAGGTTCAAGGTTCAACACCACCTTCAGTACATTCTACCACAACATGGGTTTAGGTTCAACACCACACCTTCAGTACATTCTACCACATGGGTTTAGGTTCAACACCACACCTTCAGTACATTCTACCACATGGGTTTAGGTTCAACACCACACCTTCAGTACATTCTACCACAACATGGGTTTAGGTTCAACACCACACCTTCAGTACATTCTACCACAACATGGGTTTAGGGTTCAACACCACACCTTCAGTACATTCTACCACAACATGGGTTTAGGTTCAACACCACACCTTCAGTACATTCTACCACAACATGGGTTTAGGTTCAACACCACACCTTCAGTACATTCTACCACAACATGGGTTTAGGTTCAACACCACACCTTCAGTACATTCTACCACAACATGGGTTTAGGTTCAACACCACACCTTCAGTACATTCTACCACAACATGGGTTTAGGTTCAACACCACACCTTCAGTACATTCTACCACAACATGGGTTTAGGTTCAACACCACACCTTCAGTACATTCTACCACAACATGGGTTTAGGTTCAACACCACACCTTCAGTACATTCTACCACAACAGTACATTCTACATTCTACCACAACATGGGTTTAGGTTCAACACCACACCTTCAGTACATTCTACCACAACATGGGTTTAGGTTCAACACCACACCTTCAGTACATTTACCACAACATGGGTTTAGGTTCAACACCACACCTTCAGTACATTCTACCACAACATGGGTTTAGGTTCAACACCACATGGGTTTTTACCTTCAGTACATTTCAACATGGGTTTAGGTTCAACACCACACCTTCAGTACATTCTACCACAACATGGGTTTAGGTTCAACACCACACCTTCAGTACATTCTACCACAACATGGGTTTAGGTTCAACACCACACCTTCAGTACATTCTACCACAACATGGGTTTAGGTTCAACACCACACCTTCAGTACATTCTTCATGGGTTTAGGTTCAACACCACACCTTCAGTACATTCTAACATGGGTTTAGGTTCAACACCACACCTTCAGTACATTCTACCTTCAGTACACAACATGGGTTTAGGTTCAACACCACACCTTCAGTACATTCTACCACAACATGGGTACATTTTGGGTTCAACACCACACCTTCAGTACATTCTACCACAACATGGGTTTAGGTTCAACACCACACCTTCAGTACATTCTACCACAACATGGGTTTAGGTTCAACACCACACCTTCAGTACATTCTACCACAACATGGGTTTAGGTTCAACACCACACCTTCAGTACATTCTACCACAACATGGGTTTAGGTTCAACACCACACCTTCAGTACATTCTACACAACATGGGTTTAGGTTCAACACCACACCTTCAGTACATTCTACCACAACATGGGTTTAGGTTCAACACCACACCTTCAGTACATTCTACCACAACATGGGTTTAGGTTCAACACCACACCTTCAGTACATTCTACCACAACATGGGTTTAGGTTCAACACCACACCTTCAGTACATTCTACCACAACATGGGTTTAGGTTCAACACCACACCTTCAGTACATTCTACCACAACATGGGTTTAGGTTCAACACCACACCTTCAGTACATTCTACCACAACATGGGTTTAGGTTCAACACCACACCTTCAGTACATTCTACCACAACATGGGTTTAGGTTCAACACCACACCTTCAGTACATTCTACCACAACATGGGTTTAGGTTCAACACCACACCTTCAGTACATTCTACCACAACATGGGTTTAGGTTCAACACCACACCTTCAGTACATTCTACCACATGGGTTTAGGTTCAACACCACACCTTCAGTACATTCTACCACAACATGGGTTTAGGTTCAACACCACACCTTCAGTACATTCTACCCACAACATGGGTTTAGGTTCAACACCACACCTTCAGTACATTCTACCACAACATGGGTTTAGGTTCAACACCACACCTTCAGTACATTCTACCACAACATGGGTTTAGGTTCAACACCACACCTTCAGTACATTCTACCACAACATGGGTTTAGGTTCAACACCACACCTTCAGTACATTAGGTTCAACACCACACCTTCAGTACATTCTAACATGGGTTTAGGTTCAACACCACACCTTCAGTACATTCTACCAACATGGGTTTAGGTTCAACACCACACCTTCAGTACATTCTACCACAACATGGGTTTAGGTTCAACACCACACCTTCAGTACATTCTACCACAACATGGGTTTAGGTTCAACACCACACCTTCAGTACATTCTACCACAACATGGGTTTAGGTTCAACACCACACCTTCAGTACATTCTACCACAACATGGGTTTAGGTTCAACACCACACCTTCAGTACATTCTACCACAACATGGGTTTAGGTTCAACACCACACCTTCAGTACATTCTACACAACATGGGTTTAGGTTCAACACCACACCTTCAGTACATTCTACCACAACATGGGTTTAGGTTCAACACCACACCTTCAGTACATTCTACCACAACATGGGTTTAGGTTCAACACCACACCTTCAGTACATTCTACCACAACATGGGTTTAGGTTCAACACCACACCTTCAGTACATTCTACCACAACATGGGTTTAGGTTCAACACCACACCTTCAGTACATGGGTTTATTCTACATTCTACCACAACATGGGTTTAGGTTCAACACCACACCTTCAGTACATTCTACCACAACATGGGTTTAGGTTCAACACCACACCTTCAGTACATTCTACACAACATGGGTTTAGGTTCAACACCACACCTTCAGTACATTCTACCACAACATGGGTTTAGGTTCAACACCACACCTTCAGTACATTCTACACAACATGGGTTTAGGTTCAACACCACACCTTCAGTACATTCTACCACAACATGGGTTTAGGTTCAACACCACACCTTCAGTACATTCTACACAACATGGGTTTAGGTTCAACACCACACCTTCAGTACATTCTACCACATGGGTTTAGGTTCAACACCACACCTTCAGTACATTCTTACATTCACATGGGTTTAGGTTCAACACCACACCTTCAGTACATTCTACCACAACATGGGTTTAGGTTCAACACCACACCTTCAGTACATTCTACCACAACATGGGTTTAGGTTCAACACCACACCATTTACCACAACATGGGTTTAGGTTCAACACCACACCTTCAGTACATTCTACCACAGTACATGGGTTTAGGTTCAACACCACACCTTCAGTACATTCTACCTACCACAACATGGGTTTAGGTTCAACACCACACCTTCAGTACATTCTACCACAACATGGGTTTAGGTTCAACACCACACCTTCAGTACATTCTACCACATGGGTTTAGGTTCAACACCACACCTTCAGTACATTCTACCACAACATGGGTTTAGGTTCAACACCACACCTTCAGTACATTCTACACAACATGGGTTTAGGTTCAACACCACACCTTCAGTACATTCTACCACAACATGGGTTTAGGTTCAACACCACACCTTCAGTACATTCTACCACAACATGGGTTTACCTTCAGTTCAACACCACACCTTCAGTACATTCTACCACAACATGGGTTTAGGTTCAACACCACACCTTCAGTACATTCAGTACATTCTACCACAACATGGGTTTAGGTTCAACACCACACCTTCAGTACATTCTACCACAACATGGGTTTAGGTTCAACACCACACCTTCAGTACATTCTACATTCACAACATGGGTTTAGGTTCAACACCACACCTTCAGTACATTCTACCACAACATGGGTTTAGGTTCAACACCACACCTTCAGTACATTCTACCACAACATGGGTTTAGGTTCAACACCACACCTTCAGTACATTCTACCACAACATGGGTTTAGGTTCAACACCACACCTTCAGTACATTCTACATTCACAACATGGGTTTAGGTTCAACACCACACCTTCAGTACATTCTACACAACATGGGTTTAGGTTCAACACCACACCTTCAGTACATTCTACCACATGGGTTTAGGTTCAACACCACACCTTCAGTTACATTCTACATTCACAACATGGGTTTAGGTTCATGGGTTTACACCACACCTTCAGTACATTCTACCACAACATGGGTTTAGGTTCAACACCACACCTTCAGTACATTCTACCACAACATGGGTTTAGGTTCAACACCACACCTTCAGTACATTCTAACACAACATGGGTTTAGGTTCAACACCACACCTTCAGCACATTCTACCACAACATGGGTTTAGGTTCAACACCACACCTTCAGTACATTCTACCACAACATGGGTTTAGGTTCAACACCACACCTTCAGTACATTCTACCACATGGGTTTAGGTTCAACACCACACCTTCAGTACATTCTACCACAACATGGGTTTAGGTTCAACACCACACCTTCAGTACATTCTACCACAACATGGGTTTAGGTTCAACGGTCAGACACACAGCACACCTTCAGCACATTCTACCACAACACCTTCATTATTACTTTAGGACTTCATTAGGACTTCATTAGGACTTTAGGACTTCATTAGGACTTTAGGACTTCATTAGGACTTCATTAGGACTTCATTAGGACTTCATTAGGACTTCATTAGGACTTCATTAGGACTTTAGGACTTCATTAGGACTTCATTAGGACTTCATTAGGCGGCAGTGTAGCTTAGTGGTTAGAGCATTGGACTAGTAACCGGAAGGTTGGGAGTTCAAACCCCCGAGCTGACAAGGTACAAAATCTGTCGTTCTGCCCCTGAACAGGCAGTTAACCCACTGTTCCCAGGCCGTCATTGAAAATAAGAATTTGTTCTTAACTGACTTGCCTGGTTAAATAAAGGTAAAAAAAAAAAAAAAAAAATTAGGACTTCATTAGGACTTCATTAGGACTTTAGGACCTCATTAGGACTTCATTAGGACTTTAGGACTTCATTACAACCCTAACTGCTAACCCAAACTACTAACTACTAACCCTAACTACTACCCCTAAATACTAACCCTAACTACTATCCCTAACTGCTAACCCTAACTACTAACACTAACTGCT
This sequence comes from Oncorhynchus masou masou, assembly GCF_036934945.1. Lineage (NCBI taxonomy): Eukaryota > Metazoa > Chordata > Actinopteri > Salmoniformes > Salmonidae > Oncorhynchus > Oncorhynchus masou. The sequence goes on from NW_027012239.1 coordinate 399,954, forward strand.
AACTACTAACCCTAACTACTAACCCTAACTACTAACTACTATCCATAACTGCTAACCCTAACTACTATCCCTAGCTACTAACTGCTTCCCCTAACTATTAACCCTAACTACTAACTACTATCCCTAACTACTAACCCTAACCCTAACTGCTAACCCTAACTGCTAACCTAACTGTGAACCCTAACTACTAACCCTAACTGCTAACTACTAATCCTAACTTCTAACCATATCTACTAACCCTAACTACTAACTACTAACCCTAACTACTAACTGCTAACATAACTACTAACCCTAACTTCTAACTACTAACCTTAACTACTAACCATAACTACTTACCTTAACTACTAACTCTAACTACTAACTACTATACCTAACTGCTAACCCTAACTACTAACCCTAACTACTAACCCTAACTACTAACTACTACGCCTAACTACTAACTACAAACCCTAACTACTAACTACTAACACTAACTACTAACCCTAACTACTATCCCTTAACTTCTAACCCTAACTAATAACCCTAAATACTAACCCTAACTACTAACCCTAACTACTAACACTAACTACTAACCCTAACTACTAACCCTAACTACTAACTACTAACCCTAACTACTAACCTAACTGCAAACCCTAGCTACTAACCCTAACTATTAACTACTATCCCTAACTACTAACCCTAACTACTAACCTAACTGCAAACCCTAACTACTAACCCTAACTATTAACTACTATCCCTAACTACTAACCCTAACTACTAACCCTAACTACTAACTACTAACTGCTAACATAACTACTAACCCTAACTTCTAACTACTAACCCTGACTACTAACCTTAACTACTATCCCTAACTACTAACCATAACTACTTACCTTAACTACTAACTCTAACTACTAACTACTATACCTAACTGCTAACCCTAACTACTAACCCTAACTACTAACCATAACTACTAACCCTAACTACTAACCGAAACTACTAACTACTACCCCTAACTACTAACTACTAACCCTAACTACTAACTACTAACCCTAACTACTAACCCTAACTGCTAACCCTAACTACTAACACTAACTACTAACCCTAACTAATAACCCTAAATACTAACCCTAACTACTAACCCTAACTAATAACCCTAAATACTAACCCTAACTACTAACCCTAACTGCTAACCCTAACTACTAACACTAACTACTAACTACTAACCCTAACTACTAACTACTAACCCTAACTACTAACCTAACTGCTAACCCTAACTACTAACCCTAACTACTAACCATAACTACTAACTACTAACCCTAACTACTAACTGCTAACCATAACTGCTAACCTAACTGCTAACCCTAACTGCTAACTACTACTACCGTTCACCTTTCCCTTGATCCTGACTAGTCTCCCAGTCCCTGCCGCTGAAAAACATCCCCACAGCATGATGCTGCCACCACCATGCTTCACCGTAGGGATGGTGCCAGGTTTCCTCCAGACGTGACACATGGCATTTAAGCCTAAGAGTTTGGTCTGAGATTCGTTAGGTACCTTTTGGCAAACTCCAAGCGGGCTGTCATGTGCCTTTTACTGAGTAGTGGCGACTCTACCATAATGGTCTGGTTGGTGGAGTGCAGCAGAGATAGTTGTCCTTCTGGAAGGTTCTCCCATCTCCATAGAGGAACTCTGGAGCCCTGTCAAAGTGACCATCAAGTTCTTGGTCACCTCCCTGACCAAGGCCATCTCCCCCGATTGCTAGGTTTGGCCAGGAGGCCAGCTCTAGGAAGAGTCTTGGTGGTTCCAAACGTCTTCCATTTTAGAATGATGGCGGCCACTGTGTTCTTGGGGTCCTTCAATGCTGCAGAAATGTTTTGGTACCCTTCCCCAGATCTGTGCCTCGCCACAATCCTGTCTCGGAGCTCTACGGACAATTCCTTCAACCTCATGGATTGGTTTTTACTCTGATATGCACTGTCAACTGTGGGACCTTATATAGACAGGTGTGTGCCTTTCCAAATCATGTCCAATCAGTTGAATTTACCACAGGTGGACTCCAATCAAGTTGTAGAAACATCTCAAGGATGATCAATGGAAACAGGATGCACCTGAGATCAATTTCGAGTCTCACAGCAAAGCTTCTGAATACTAATGTAAACAAAGTATTTCTGTTTTATTTTTATTTTTTTAAATTAAACATTTGCACAAATGTCTAAAAACTTGTTTTCACGTTGTCATTATTGTGTGTAGACTGACGAGGAAATTGTGATCTGACGTCCATTTTGGAATAATGCAACAGGATGTGGAAACAGCAAAGGTGTCCGAATTCACTGGAAGAACACTAGTTACATTGAAATCTGAGACGTCTGGTTTTTTTGTAGCAGGTTTCTACTGTAAAACGCCTGACATATTTTATTTCATCTTTATTTAACCAGGTAAACCAGTTGAGAACAAGTTCTCATTTACAACTGCGACCTGGCCAAGGTAAAAAGCAAAGCAGTTCGACACACACACACACAACGACAGAGTTTACACAGAGCCGATTATATAAGAGCCCCTTTTAAAACGTGAAATTGAAGTTAATCAATAGGTGAAGTGCTGTGTTTAAAGATCCTGCTTTATCTACGTCAGCCATAGTAGTAAACTCCTGGCAGCTCTGACTCCCTGTTCAACACACTTATCGCTGGACAGACATGGGATAAGACAAGCGAGCGGAGCAAACATCATATCTACGTCCGTGGCATGTTAACAAGGCCTACGTCCCAAAGGGCACCCTATTCCCTACATAGTGCACTACTTTAGACCGGGATCTATGTCACCCTATTCCCTATATAGTGCACTACTTCAGACCAGAGCCCTATTCCTTATATAGTGCACTTCTTTAGACCAGAGCCCTATTCCCTACATAGTGCACTACTTTAGACCGGGATCTATGTCACCCTATTCCCTACATAGTGCACTACTTTAGACCGGGATCTATGTCACCCTATTCCCTACATAGTGCACTACTTTAGACCGGGACCTATGTCACCCTATTCCCTACATAGTGCACTACTTTAGACCAGAGCCCTATGGCACCCTATTCCCTATATATAGTGCACTACTTTAGACCAGAGCCCTATGGCACCCTGTTCCCTATATATAGTGCACTACTTTAGACCAGGGCCTATCACACCCTATTCCCTATATAGTGCACTACTTTAGACCAGAGCCCTATGGCACCCTGTTCCCTATATATAGTGCACTACTTTAGACTGGGGCCTATGTCACCCAATTCCCTACATAATAGTGCACTACTTTTGGTCCCTGGTCAAAAGTAGTGCACTACATAGGGAACAGGGTGGCATTCAGGACATTGCCAAGGAAACATTCTTCTGAGGGGAAAACAGTGATACAGCATGTTTCATTTTGAGACTCGGTGTTGAAAGATCTGGCCAGGATATTTATAGTAACAATGGTCCATGGGAGGATGGGTGTGTGAAAGATAGACAGAGGTATTTCTCTTCAATGCACATTTATGACAAGTTAGTTTAGTCGTTTAATGACTTGGCTCCATTGTTCTCTGTTGACCTTAAATAAAACACCTGACAGGTTAGTTAGTGGTTAGTTAGTGGTTAGTTAGTGGTTAGTCAGTGGTTTAATTGTTCCATTGTTCTCCGTTGACCTTAAATAAAACACCTGACAGGGTAGTTAGTGGTTAGTTAGTGGGTAGTTAGTGGTTAGTTAGTGGTTAGTAGGTGGTTCAATTGTTCCATTGTTCTCCGTTGACCTTAAATAAAACAACCCATATTGTTCCAGTAACCACGAGGTTGTGATGTCACAGCCCTGTTACTCATTCACAGTCTGACTGACTATGTCCTATGTCAGACTTCATCTGTCTATGTCCTATGTCAGACTTCATCTGTCTGTGTCCTATGTCAGACTTCATCTGTCTATGTCCTATGTCAGACTTCATCTGTCTATGTCCTATGTCAGACTTCATCTGTCTGTGTCCTATGTCAGACTTCATCTGTCTATGTCAGAGTTCATCTGACTATGTCCTATGTCAGACTTCATCTGTCTGTGTCCTATGTCAGACTTCATCTGTCTATGTCCTATGTCAGACTTCATCTGTCTGTGTCCTATGTCAGACTTCATCTGTCTATGTCCTATGTCAGACTTCATCTGTCTGTGTCCTATGTCAGACTTCATCTGTCTATGTCAGAGTTCATCTGACTATGTCAGAGTTCATCTGTCTATGTCCTATGTCAAACTTCATCTGTCTATGTCCTATGTCAGACTTCATTTCTCTGTGTCCTATGTCAGACTTCATCTGTCTGTGTCCTATGTCAGACTTCATCTGTCTATGTCCTATGTCAGACTTCATCTGTCTATGTCAGACTTCATCTGTCTGTGTCCTATGTCAGACTTCATCTGTCTATGTCCTATGTCAGACTTCATCTGTCTGTGTCCTATGTCAGACTTCATCTGTCTGTGTCCTATGTCAGACTTCATCTGACTATGTCCTATGTCAGACTTCATTTGACTATGTCAGACTTCATCTGTCTATGTCCTATGTCAGAGTTCATCTGTCTATGTCAGAGTTCATCTGTCTGTGTCCTATGTCAGACTTCATCTGTCTATGTCCTATGTCAGACTTCATCTGTCTATGTCCTATGTCAGACTTCATCTGACTATGTCCTATGTCAGACTTCATCTGTCTGTGTCCTATGTCAGAGTTCATCTGACTATGTCCTATGTCAGACTTCATCTGTCTGTGTCCTATGTCAGAGTTCATCTGACTATGTCCTATGTCAGACTTCATCTGTCTGTGTCCTATGTCAGACTTCATCTGTCTATGTCCTATGTCAGACTTCATCTGTCTATGTCCTATGTCAGACTTCATCTGTCTGTGTCCTATGTCAGACTTCATCTGTCTATGTCCTATGTCAGACTTCATCTGTCTATGTCCTATGTCAGACTTCATCTGTCTATGTCCTATGTCAGACTTCATCTGTCTGTGTCCTATGTCAGACTTCATCTGTCTGTGTCCTATGTCAGACTTCATCTGTCTATGTCCTATGTCAGACTTCATCTGTCTATGTCCTATGTCAGACTTCATCTGTCTATGTCCTATGTCAGACTTCATCTGTCTATGTCCTATGTCAGACATCATCTGTCTATGTCAGAGTTCATCTGACTATGTCCTATGTCAGACTTCATTTGACTATGTCCTGATGGTCAGAATTCATTTCTCTATGTCCTATGTCAGACTTAATTTATCTATGTCCTATGTCAGACTTAATTTGTCTATGTCAGCCTTCATTTGTCTATGTCAGCCTTCATTTGTCTATGTCCTGATGGTCAGACATAATTTGACTATGTCCTATGTCAGACTTAATTTGTCTATGTCAGCCTTCATTTGTCTATGTCCTGATGGTCAGACATAATTTGACTATGTCCTATGTCAGACTTAATTTATCTATGTCCTATGTCAGACTTCATCTGTCTATGTCCTATGTCAAACTTCATTTGTCATACATAATCAAAGCAAAGCGGACACTTCCTGTAACACCAGGTGACCATCAGGTGAAAGGACACCTCCTGTAATACCAGGTGACCATCAGGTGAATGTGAATGGACACCTCCTGTAATACCAGGTGACCATCAGGTGAATGGGCACCTCCTGTAATACCAGGTGACCATCAGGTGAATGGGCACCTCCTGTAATACCAGGTGACCATCAGGTGAAAGGACACCTCCTGTAATACCAGGTGACCATCAGGTGAAAGGACACCTCCTGTAATACCAGGTGACCATCAGGTGAAAGGACACCTCCTGTAATACCAGGTGACCATCAGGTGAATGGGCACCTCCTGTAATACCAGGTGACCATCAGGTGAATGGACACCTCCTGTAATACCAGGTGACCATCAGGTGAAAGTGAATGGACACCTCCTGTAATACTAGGTGACCATCAGGTGAATGGACACCTCCTGTAATACCAGGTGACCATCAGGTGAATGGACACCTCCTGTAATACCAGGTGACCATCAGGTGAATGGACACCTCCTGTAATACCAGGTGACCATCAGGTGAATGGACACCTCCTGTAATACCAGGTGACCTTCAGGTGAATGTGAATGGACACCTCCTGTAATACCAGGTGACCATCAGGTGAATGTGAATGGACACCTCCTGTAATACCAGGTGACCATCAGGTGAAAGGACACCTCCTGTAATACCAGGTGACCATCAGGTGAATGTGAATGGACACCTCCTGTAATACCAGGTGACCATCAGGTGAATGGGCACCTCCTTAATACCAGGTGACAATCAGGTGAATGTGAATGGACACCTCCTGTAATACCAGGTGACCATCAGGTGAAAGGGCACCTCCTGTAATACCAGGTGACCATCAGGTGAATGGGCACCTCCTTAATACCAGGTGACCATCAGGTGAATGTGAATGGACACCTCCTGTAATACCAGGTGACCATCAGGTGAAAGGGCACCTCCTGTAATACCAGGTGACCATCAGGTGAAAGGGCACCTCCTGTAATACCAGGTGACCATCAGGTGAATGGGCACCTCCTTAATACCAGGTGACCATCAGGTGAATGTGAATGGACACCTCCTGTAATACCAGGTGACCATCAGGTGAAAGGGCACCTCCTGTAATACCAGGTGACCATCAGGTGAAAGGACACCTCCTGTAATACCAGGTGACCATCAGGTGAACGGACACCTCCTGTAATACCAGGTGACCATCAGGTGAAAGGACACCTCCTGTAATACCAGGTGACCATCAGGTGAACGGACACCTCCTGTAATACCAGGTGACCATCAGGTGAATGGACACCTCCTGTAATACCAGGTGACCATCAGGTGAATGGACACCTCCTGTAATACCAGGTGCCTATCAGGTGAATGGACACCTCCTGTAATACCAGGTGCCTATCAGGTGAACGGACACCTCCTGTAATACCAGGTGACCATCAGGTGAAAGGACACCTCCTGTAATACCAGGTGACCATCAGGTGAATGGACACATCCTGTAATACCAGGTGACCATCAGGTGAATGGACACCTCCTGTAATACCAGCTGACCATCAGGTGAATGGACACCTCCTGTAATACCAGGTGACCTTCAGGTGAATGTGAATGGACACCTCCTGTAATACCAGGTGACCATCAGGTGAATGTGAATGGACACCTCCTGTAATACCAGGTGACCATCAGGTAAAAGGACACCTCCTGTAATACCAGGTGACCATCAGGTGAATGTGAATGGACACCTCCTGTAATACCAGGTGACCATCAGGTGAATGGGCACCTCCTTAATACCAGGTGACAATCAGGTGAATGTGAATGGACACCTCCTGTAATACCAGGTGACCATCAGGTGAAAGGGCACCTCCTGTAATACCAGGTGACCATCAGGTGAATGGGCACCTCCTTAATACCAGGTGACCATCAGGTGAATGTGAATGGACACCTCCTGTAATACCAGGTGACCATCAGGTGAAAGGGCACCTCCTGTAATACCAGGTGACCATCAGGTGAAAGGACACCTCCTGTAATACCAGGTGACCATCAGGTGAACGGACACCTCCTGTAATACCAGGTGACCATCAGGTGAAAGGACACCTCCTGTAATACCAGGTGACCATCAGGTGAACGGACACCTCCTGTAATACCAGGTGACCATCAGGTGAATGGACACCTCCTGTAATACCAGGTGACCATCAGGTGAATGGACACCTCCTGTAATACCAGGTGCCTATCAGGTGAATGGACACCTCCTGTAATACCAGGTGCCTATCAGGTGAACGGACACCTCCTGTAATACCAGGTGACCATCAGGTGAAAGGACACCTCCTGTAATACCAGGTGACCATCAGGTGAATGGACACCTCCTGTAATACCAGGTGACCATCAGGTGAATGGACACCTCCTGTAATACCAGGTGACCATCAGGTGAAAGGCTGATTTTAATGGTCATTCATCTATTATAATGTAATCAGAAACCCACACCTCATCTCTCTGTAATACCTATAAAAAAAACTGGCACCGAGTTAACGACCTGGTCCCAAAATGACAACCTTATTCCCTATCTAGTTCACTAGTTTGAGCAGGGTCCATAGGGTGAGTGACATTTGGCACACACCTTATCTATGATCTAGAACCTGGGGACTATCAGCTAGACTGGCAGCTATTCACCAGCCTGACATCTTGGCACTGAGACGGTGAGCTGACTGGAAAGGACACCGGTGTATTGTACTGGAGGTGATGTCATCATGTCTTATCTCCTGTACAGAACTCTTCCACACAGCAACAGGTGTGTCTGTCTCTGGGGAGACTGTTTCCACACAGCAACAGGTGTGTCTGTCTCTGAGAAGACTGTTTCCACACAGCAACAGGTGTGTCTGTCTCTGAGAAGACTGTTTCCACACAGCAACAGGTGTGTCTGTCTCTGGGAAGACTGTTTCCACACAGCAACAGGTGTGTCTGTCTCTGGGGAAGACTGTTTCCACACAGCAACAGGTGTGTCTGTCTCTGGGAAGACTGTTTCCACACAGCAACAGGTGTGTCTGTCTCTGGGAAGACTGTTTCCACACAGCAACAGGTGTGTCTGTCTCTGAGAAGACTGTTTCCACACAGCAACAGGTGTGTCTGTCTCTGGGAAGAATGTTTCCACACAGCAACAGGTGTGTCTGTCTCTGAGAAGACTGTTTCCACACAGCAACAGGTGTGTCTGTCTCTGAGAAGACTGTTTCCACACAGCAACAGGTGTGTCTGTCTCTGGGGAAGACTGTTTCCACACAGCAACAGGTGTGTCTGTCTCTGGGAAGACTGTTTCCACACAGCAACAGGTGTGTCTGTCTCTGGGAAGACTGTTTCCACACAGCAACAGGTGTGTCTGTCTCTGAGAAGACTGTTTCCACACAGCAACAGGTGTATCTGTCTCTGGGGAAGACTGTTTCCACACAGCAACAGGTGTGTCTGTCTCTGGGAAGACTGTTTCCACACAGCAACAGGTGTGTCTGTCTCTGAGAAGACTGTTTCCACACAGCAACAGGTGTGTCTGTCTCTGGGAAGACTGTTTCCACACAGCAACAGGTGTGTCTGTCTCTGGGGAGACTGTTTCCACACAGCAACAGGTGTGTCTGTCTCTGAGTAGACTGTTTCCACACAGCAACAGGTGTGTCTGTCTCTGAGAAGACTGTTTCCACACAGCAACAGGTGTGTCTGTCTCTGGGGAGACTGTTTCCACACAGCAACAGGTGTGTCTGTCTCTGAGAAGACTGTTTCCACACTGCAACAGGTGTGTCTGTCTCTGAGAAGACTGTTTCCATACAGCAACAGGTGTGTCTGTCTCTGAGAAGACTGTTTCCACACAGCAACAGGTGTGTCTGTCTCTGGGAAGACTGTTTCCACACAGCGACAGGTGTGTCTGTCTCTGAGAAGACTGTTTCCACACAGCAACAGGTGTGTCTGTCTCTGGGGAAGACTGTTTCCACACAGCAACAGGTGTGTCTGTCTCTGAGAAGACTGTTTCCACACAGCAACAGGTGTGTCTGTCTCTGAGAAGACTGTTTCCACACAGCAACAGGTGTGTCTGTCTCTGAGAAGACTGTTTCCACACAGCAGCAGGTGTGTCTGTCTCTGAGAAGACTGTTTCCACACAGCAACAGGTGTGTCTGTCTCTGAGAAGACTGTTTCCACACAGCAACAGGTGTGTCTGTCTCTGAGAAGACTGTTTCCACACAGCAACAGGTGTGTCTGTCTCTGAGAAGACTGTTTCCACACAGCAACAGGTGTGTCTGTCTCTGAGAAGACTGTTTCCACACAGCAACAGGTGTGTCTGTCTCTGGGAAGACTGTTTCCACACAGCAACAGGTGTGTCTGTCTCTGAGAAGACTGTTTCCACACAGCAACAGGTGTGTCTGTCTCTGAGAAGACTGTTTCCACACAGCAACAGGTGTGTCTGTCTCTGGGAGACTGTTTCCACACAGCAACAGGTGTGTCTGTCTCTGGGGAGACTGTTTCCACACAGCAACAGGTGTGTCTGTCTCTGAGAAGACTGTTTCCACACAGCAACAGGTGTGTCTGTCTCTGGGGAAGACTGTTTCCACACAGCAACAGGTGTGTCTGTCTCTGAGAAGACTGTTTCCACACAGCAACAGGTGTGTCTGTCTCTGGGGAAGACTGTTTCCACACAGCAACAGGTGTGTCTGTCTCTGAGAAGACTGTTTCCACACAGCAACAGGTGTGTCTGTCTCTGGGGAGACTGTTTCCACACAGCAACAGGTGTGTCTGTCTCTGAGAAGACTGTTTCCACACAGCAACAGGTGTGTCTGTCTCTGAGAAGACTGTTTCCACACAGCAACAGGTGTGTCTGTCTCTGGGGAAGACTGTTTCCACACAGCAACAGGTGTGTCTGTCTCTGGGGAGACTGTTTCCACACAGCAACAGGTGTGTCTGTCTCTGGGGAGACTGTTTCCACACAGCAACAGGTGTGTCTGTCTCTGGGAAGACTGTTTCCACACAGCAACAGGTGTGTCTGTCTCTGAGAAGACTGTTTCCACACAGCAACAGGTGTGTCTGTCTCTGAGAAGACTGTTTCCACACAGCAACAGGTGTGTCTGTCTCTGAGAAGACTGTTTCCACACAGCAACAGGTGTGTCTGTCTCTGAGAAGACTGTTTCCACACAGCAACAGGTGTGTCTGTCTCTGAGGAGACTGAAGTTTTGTGTGGGAAGCATTTACAGTAGAGGGTGTGTACTGAGTTATTGTTACATGGTAGTTACTGGGTGTCTCTGGATTCCAGGAGTTATTGTTACATGGTAGTTACCGGGTGTCTCTGGATTCCAGGAGTTATTGTTACATGGTAGTTACTGGGTGTCTCTGGATTCCAGGAGTTATTGTTACATGGTAGTTACTGGGTGTCTCTGGATTCCAGGAGTTATTGTTACATGGTAGTTACCGGGTGTCTCTGGATTCCAGGAGTTATTGTTACATGGTAGTGACTGGGTGTCTCTAGATTCCAGGAGTTATTGTTACATGGTAGTGACTGGGTGTCTCTGGAGTTTCCAACATTGTGTAGCCCTATCAATGGGTTGTTGTTTGGAAAGGCAGGTACAGGCTAGTTGCTGGGTAGAACTGAATGTTGGGTATATTGTGTATTTTTTTTAACCTTTATTTAACCAGGCAAGTCAGTTAAGAACAAATTCTTATTTTCAATGACGGCCTAGGAACAGTGGGTTAACTGCCTGTTCAGGGGCAGAACGACAGATTTGTACCTTGTCAACTCGGTGGGTTTGAACTTGCAACGGTTACTCGTCCAACACTCAAACCACTAGGCTACACTTTTGGGCTTTTGAGAAAAGCATTACATTAGTGATTGAGTTAGGACTTCAGGAGTTTTATTGCAGAAGTGTTGGCTAGTTGCTGGTTAGATTCTTGTCTTGTGACAGCCTCGGGTAAAGCAGGGATACCCCCCCTTCCCTCCATCTAACCCAGAAACAAAACACCTCGGGGACTACAGCACCACTATCAATATTCATAAGCACGTACTTAGCATGCATCTAATTACTGCACTTCTGTTTCATCGTATGCTAATTATTACCTAGAGAGAGTCAGAACTAACCTTGTGTTTATGGGTAACAACTGTATGAACCCAAGTGTTCCAGAGTAGGAATTCTGATCTAGGATCAGGTCTCAGGGTAGGAGTGGTGATCTAGGATCAGGTCTAGGATCAGGTCTCAGGGTAGGAGTGGTGGTCTAGGATCAGGTCTCAGGGTAGGAGTGGTGGTCTAGGATCAGGTCTCAGGGTTGGAGTGGTGGTCTAGGATCAGGTCTCAGGGTAGGAGTGGTGATCAGGTCTCAGGGTAGGAGTGGTGATCTAGGATCAGGTCTAGGATCAGGTCTCAGGGTAGGAGTGGTGGTCTAGGATCAGGTCTCAGGGTAGGAGTGGTGGTCTAGGATCAGGTCTCAGGGTAGGAGTGGTGGTCTAGGATCAGGTCTCAGGGTAGGAGTGGTGGTCTAGGATCAGGTCTCAGGGTAGGAGTGGTGGTCTAGGATCAGGTCTCAGGGTAGGAGTGCTGATCTAGGATCAGGTCTCAGGGTAGGAGTGGTGGTCTAGGATCAGGTCTCAGGGTAGGAGTGGTGGTCTAGGATCAGGTCTCAGGGTAGGAGTGGTGGTCTAGGATCAGGTCTCAGGGTAGGAGTGGTGGTCTAGGATCAGGTCTCAGGGTAGGAGTGGTGGTCTAGGATCAGGTCTCAGGGTAGGAGTGGTGGTCTAGGATCAGGTCTCAGGGTAGGAGTGGTGGTCTAGGATCAGGTCTCAGGGTAGGAGTGGTGGTCTAGGATCAGGTCTCAGGGTAGGAGTGGTGATCTAGGATCAGGTCTCAGGGTCGGAGTGGTGATCTAGGATCAGGTCTCAGGGTAGGAGTGGTGGTCTAGGATCAGGTCTCAGGGTAGGAGTGGTGGTCTAGGATCAGGTCTCAGGGTAGGAGTGGTGGTCTAGGATCAGGTCTCAGGGTAGGAGTGGTGGTCTAGGATCAGGTCTCAGGGTAGGAGTGCTGATCTAGGATCAGGTCTCAGGGTAGGAGTGTTGGTCTAGGATCAGGTCTCAGGGTAGGAGTGCTGATCTAGGATCAGGTCTCAGGGTAGGAGTGGTGGTCTAGGATCAGGTCTCAGGGTAGGAGTGGTGGTCTAGGATCAGGTCTTAGGGTAGGAGTGGTGGTCTAGGATCAGGTCTTAGGGTAGGAGTGCTGATCTAGGATCAGTTTAGCCTTTTTAGAGCATTGTTAAAAAGACTTTACAGACAAGGGGAGACCTGATCCCAGATCAGCACCACTATTCTGAGATGCTTGATATTGTACACACAGTCCCAGCCAGGTGTCCAGTTATTCTGCAGGGTGAGGGGTTATACAGGTATTCTGACTCATAGGTCATAGCATTAAATGGGCCCTCCAAGTCCAATAACTGGTTTGACGAATCCAGATGCACCGTTCCTTTGATTCATACTCTGGTCTGGGAGCCAGAGATTTGTCCTACACTCCTTAAAGCTGACTTATCAGCTGTCCTCCTTCTTAAAGGTGACTTATCAGCTGTCCTCCTTCTTAAAGGTGACTTATCAGCTGTCCTCCACTCCTTAAAGATGACTTATCAGCCCAGCGGTGAGAACACACCGGGTGGGAGGGAGGGAGAACGGGAGGGAGGGAGAACGGGAGGGAGGGTGATACTGGCAGGATGGATCTCTCTCCTTGGCAGGACCCACTGAGGAGAGATGTAGGGACACGTAGAGATAGAGACAGAGGTAGAGACAGAGGTAGAGACAGAGATAGAGATAGAGACAGAGGTAGAGACAGAGACAGATGGAGACAGAGGTAGAGACAGAGGTAGAGACAGAGGTAGAGATAGAGACAGAGGTAGAGACAGATGGAGACAGAGGTAGAGACAGAGAAAGAGGTAGAGACAGAGGGAGACAGAGGTAGAGACAGAGATAGAGACAGATGGAGACAGAGGTAGAGACAGAGATAGAGACAGAGGTAGAGACAGATGGAGACAGAGGTAGAGACAGAGGTAGAGACAGAGACAGAGATAGAGACAGAGGTAGAGACAGATGGAGACAGAGGTAGAGACAGAGAAAGAGGTAGAGACAGAGGGAGACAGAGGTAGAGACAGAGATAGAGACAGATGGAGACAGAGGTAGAGACAGAGATAGAGACAGAGATAGAGACAGAGATAGAGACAGAGATAGAGACAGAGGTAGAGACAGAGGTAGAGACAGAGGTAGAGACAGAGGTAGAGACAGAGGTAGAGATAGAGGGAGAGACAGAGGTACCTACACCAACCCCACCAGCCGCAACACCCCCACCAGCCTAGTGGTCAGAGAGTTGGGCTAGTAACCAGAAGGTTGCAAGTTCAAACCCCTGAGCTGACAAAGTACAAATCTGTCATTATGCCCCTGAACAGGCAGTTCACCCACTGTTCCTAGGCCGTCATTGAAAATAAGAATTTGTTCTTAACTGACTTGCCTAGTTAAATAAAGGTAAAATTAAATATTAAAAACCCCCACCACCCTCAACACCCTACATGAAATGTGTGTTATTTCAGTTTTGATGTCTTCACTACTATTCTACAATGTAGAAAATAGTACAAATAAAGAAAACCCCTGGAATGAGCAGGTCCAAACTTTGGACCGGAACTGTATGTAAAAGTCACATTTTATTTTTTTATGGTTACTAGTCCAACGCTCTAACCACTAGTCTACCTGCTGGTTACTAGTCCAACACTCTAACCACTAGGCTACCTGATTGTTACTAGTCCAACGCTCTAACCACTAGGCTACCTGTATTAGAGGAGAGAGAGAGAGAGAGAGATAGAGAGAGAGAGAAATCTATGGAGAGAGAGAAAGAGAGAGACCCTTTTAATTAAATTGAAATACAGAGACTGACAGAGGCCGAGAGTTTTATTACATTCTTTAGTAAACCATTGTTTAACTAGTCAAATCAGTTAAGAAGAAACTTGTATTTATAATGACGGCCTACTGGGGAACAGTAGGGGGAACAGTAGGGGGAACTGTGGGTTAACTGCCTTGTTCAGGGGCAGAACGACAGATTTTTACCTTGTCAGCTCAGGGATTCAATCCAGCAAACTTTCGGTTACTGGCCCAACACTCTAACCACTAGGCTACCTGCTGATTACAAGTCCAATGCTCTATCCACTAGGCTACCTGCTGGTTACTGGCCCAACGCTCTAACCACTAGTCTACCTGCTGGTTACTGGCCCAATGCTCTATCCACTAGGCTACCTGCTGGTTACTGGCCCAACGCTCTAACCACTAGGCTACCTGCTGGTTACTAGTCCAACGCTCTAACCACTCGGCTACCTGCCGCCCCTCCACCCCTCCACTCTAACCACTAGGCTACCTGCCGCCCCTCCACCCCTCCACTCTAACCACTAGTCTACCTGCCGTCCCTCAACCTCTAACCACTAGGCTACCCTGCCGCCCCTCCACTCTAACCACTAGTCTACCTGCCGTCCCTCCACTCTAACCACTAGGCTACCTGCCGTCCCTCCACTCTAACCACTAGTCTACCTGCCGTCCCTCCACTCTAACCACTAGGCTACCTGCCGTCATCCACTCTAACCACTAGTCTACCTGCCGTCCATCCACTCTAACCACTAGGCTACCAGCCGTCCCTCCACTCTAATCCCTCCACTCTAACCACTAGGCTACCTGCCGTCCCTCCACTCTAACCACTAGTCTACCTGCCGTCCCTCCACTCTAACCACTAGTCTACCTGCCGCCCCTCCACTCTAACCACTAGGCTACCTGCCGCCCCTCCACTCTAACCACTAGGCTACCAGCCGTCCCTCCACTCTAACCACTAGGCTACCAGCCGTCCCTCCACTCTAACCACTAGGCTACCTGCCGTCCCTCTACTCTAACCACTAGTCTACCTGCCGCCCCTCTACTCTAACCACTAGTCTACCTGCCGTCCCTCTACTCTAACCACTAGTCTACCTGCCGTCCCTCCACTCTATCCACTAGTCTACCTGCCGTCCCTCCACTCTAACCACTAGGCTACCTGCCGCCCCTCCACTCTAACCACTAGGCTACCTGCTGAGAGAGTAGAGGCAACATGACTACCGTTATCTGACACACGTCTGTTTTTCGATTTCTTCTCTTAAACTGTTAAATATAATAATACCAATCAAATGTAAAAACAAAAACGTGCAAACAGTCCACACGGCTGACAATATGTTTCCATGGGATTTCTTCAACATTGTAAAACTCACACTCTAAATAAACAAGTGATGACATCCCATCCACTGTTAACACTGTGATTTACGCACACAAATCAACCATTCTGACCTTTTTCCCAACAAGTCATACAATGGTTGAAGCATATCAAATCTTCTCTGCTATTAAAATCAGCTATCAGAACAGAAATATCGTCTACCAAATCAAAACAAATAGCTATTTCAGTAACCACATCAATGAAAAAATTTTAAAGAAAAAAAAAAACAAATGCAAATTTAACGACTTCGACCACTTTTCACAACAATACTAGCAAAGCCTCTGACAATTAAAAAAAAATCAGATAAAACCCATCTAATCTTCTTCGTAAGCGTCCGTGTCCACACACATCACCGGGCCGGCAGCGACGGACGGATTACTGACTGATCCCGCTGCATTCTTGGCCACGACTCTGAATTCGTAAAGCACACACTCCTTCAGCTCGGTCACAGTATAGTGGGTGTCAGACACGTTGGTGAGGTTGGCCTGCGTCCACCTGTCTCTTTCTCCCTCTTTCTTCTCAACCAGGTATCCCGTTACCTTGCTACCACCATCGTAAGTCGGCTTCAGCCATTCAAGTCTGACGGAGGACTTTCTGATGTGAGTGATCCGCACGTTGGTCGGAGGCTCTGCAACAAACAACGACAACAAAAGATATAGAGGTTCAGATACAGTTGTTAATATTTAGTTTAAAAGGAAGTAGACAGTGTTATTGAAAAACACAACAAATTAAAGCAAGTGTAACGTGAGGTTTTAATAATAAACAGATATAACTCAATCCTGCTGACTACGCCACACTGTGATGGACAACCACTAGGTGATAGAGAAATGTGATGGACCAACCACTAGGTGATAGAGAAATGTGATGGACAACCACTAGGTGATAAAGAAATGTGATGGACAACCACTAGGTGATAGAGAAATGTGATGGACCAACCACTAGGTGATAGAGAAATGTGATGGACCAACCACTAGGTGATAGAGAAATGTGATGGACCAACCACTAGGTAAAGAAATGTGATGGACAACCACTAGGTGATAAAGAAATGTGATGGACAACCACTAGGTGATAAAGAAATGTGATGGACAACCACTAGGTGATAAAGAAATGTGATGGACAACCACTAGGTGATAGAGAAATGTGATGGACCAACCACTAGGTGATAGAGAAATGTGATGGACAACCACTAGGTGATAGAGAAATGTGATGGACCAACCACTAGGTGATAGAGAAATGTGATGGACAACCACTAGGTGATAGAGAAATGTGATGGACCAACCACTAGGTGATAGAGAAATGTGATGGACCAACCACTAGGTGATAGAGAAATGTGATGGACAACCACTAGGTGATAGAGAAAAGTGACGGACCAACCACTAGGTGATAGAGAAATGTGATGGACCAACCACTAGGTGATAGAGAAATGTGATGGACCAACCACTAGGTGATAAAGAAATGTGATGGACAACCACTAGGTGATAGAGAAATGTGATGGACCAACCACTAGGTGATAGAGAAATGTGATGGACCAACCACTAGGTGATAGAGAAATGTGATGGACCAACCACTAGGTGATAAAGAAATGTGATGGACAACCACTAGGTGATAGAGAAATGTGATGGACCAACCACTAGGTGATAGAGAAATGTGATGGACCAACCACTAGGTGATAGAGAAATGTGATGGACCAACCACTAGGTGATAAAGAAATGTGATGGACAACCACTAGGTGATAGAGAAATGTGATGGACCAACCACTAGGTGATAGAGAAATGTGATGGACCAACCACTAGGTGATAGAGAAATGTGATGGACCAACCACTAGGTGATAAAGAAATGTGATGGACAACCACTAGGTGATAGAGAAATGTGATGGACCAACCACTAGGTGATAGAGAAATGTGATGGACCAACCACTAGGTGATAGAGAAATGTGATGGACCAACCACTACTGAAAGTAACGAAAGTTGCCTCACCACAAGCATCAATTGCCAGTACAGCGTCTGAGATCTTGCTAAGGGGACTGCATCCAGCTGCGTTTTCCGCTACCACCTTGAACTCATAGATGAGACCAGCAACGATGACGTTCGTCACTTTGAAGTGTGTGGCACGGATAACGGTTTTGTTCACCGTCTGCCACAGGATGCTGTTCTTGTCCTTCATCTGAAGATGGTATCCGACGACCGGTCTTCCTCCGTTCCAGTTCGGCTCCGTCCAGGCCACAGTGACGCTTTCTCTGGTTACAGACGTAACGATAGGGGGTGACGGAGATTCAGGGACGGCTATAGACGAAAGAAAACAACATTTAGCGGTATCTTTTACAATAACACGTTCTCAGGTATTCTTTATCAGTTCAATGGGTGGCATAGTACAGCGCCTCCTAGTGGTCTGTCACAAGTTGATATGTTACATGTACAATTAGTTTTACTTTACCTTTATATAACTAGGCAAGTCAGTTAAGAACAAATTCTTATTTACAATGACGACCTACCGGAGAACAGTGGGTTAACTGCCTTGTTCAGGGGCAGAACGACAGATTTGTACTTTGTCAGCTTGGAGGATTCGATCTTGCAACCTTTCGGTCACTCTAACCACTAGGCTACGCTGCCGCCACATACATGTATATATGGAGAGAGAGAAAATACAAAGATAAAACGTGAATAGAGTCGTATAAAACTTACTGTAGTTGAGATCCACTCTGACGGCTGCAGAGTCGATGCTCTCACTGATGCCGTAGCGATTTTCAGCCCTGATTCTGAACTGGTAATCCCGTCCTGTTATGAGCTTCATGATTTTCATTGTGCATTTCGCAACGACCGAGGAGACTTGGGTCCAGTCGGCGTTTGTCGTTTCTCGTTTGGTTACAATGTAGTTTGTGACGGGGCTTCCGCCGTCATACCGAGGAGGAAGCCACGCCAGACTCACACTGTCCTCGGTCACCTCAGACATTCCAATAGGACCAACTGGGGCGCTGGGTCTGTCCAGAACCACGATGGTCACAAAAGACCTGCAGGCTCCGCTGGTGTTGGAGGCACATATGTCGTACCGTCCTGAATCGGTAGCAGTGCTCTCACGAAGACTGATGATAAGATGTTCAGGAGTGACTTCAGAGTTGAATCTCATTGTTGACTTCAACACCACGTCGTCCTTCGACAGAGATATTTTTGGCGCAGGTTTCCCAGTAAGTGGGATCTGGCAATTTAGGTTTGATCCTGCTCTGACGTAGACTATATTGTCAGGGAACTTGTTCATGTTAATTTCAGGAGGTTCTGTTGAAAGATAGATGAAGACGTGTTGAAGATATCAGATCACAATGAAACAATCTACATGTAAGAATCCGTTTTCCAGAATGTAGTAAACCATCTGTCTTGGTTATGAATGTGGTAAACTATCTGTCTTGGTTATGAATGTGGTAAACTATCTGTCTTGGTTATGAATGTAGTAAACTATCTGTCTTGGTTATGAATGTAGTAAACCATCTGTCTTGGTTATGAATGTGGTAAACTATCTGTCTTGGTTATGAATGTGGTAAACCATCTGTCTTGGTTATGAATGTAGTAAACCATCTGTCTTGGTTATGAATGTGGTAAACTATCTGTCTTGGTTATGAATGTGGTACACTATCTGTCTTGGTTATGAATGTGGTAAACTATCTGTCTTGGTTATGAATGTGGTAAACTATCTGTCTTGGTTATGAATGTGGTAAACTTTCTGTCTTGGTTATGAATGTGGTAAACTATCTGTCTTGGTTATGAATGTGGTAAACTATCTGTATTGGTTATGAATGTGGTACACTATCTGTCTTGGTTATGAATGTAGTAAACTATCTGTCTTGGTTATGAATGTAGTAAACTATCTGTCTTGGTTATGAATGTGGTTAACTATCTGTCTTGGTTATGAATGTGGTAAACTATCTGTATTGGTTATGAATGTGGTAAACTCTCTGTCTTGGTTATGAATGTGGTAAACTATCTGTCTTAGTTATGAATGTGGTAAACTATCTGTCTTGGTTATGAATGTGGTAAACTATCTGTGTTGGTTATGAATGTAGTAAACTATCTGTCTTGGTTATGAATGTGGTACACTATCTGTCTTGGTTATGAATGTGGTAAACTATCTGTCTTGGTTATGAATGTGGTAAACTATCGGTCTTGGTTATGAATGTAGTAAACTATCTGTCTTGGTTATGAATGTGGTAAACTATCTGTCTTGGTTATGAATGTGGTAAACTATCTGTCTTGGTTATGAATGTGGTAAACTATCTGTCTTGGTTATGAATGTAGTAAACTATCTGTCTTGGTTATGAATGTGTTAAACTATCTGTCTTGGTTATGAATGTGTTAAACTATCTGTCTTGGTTATGAATGTGGTACACTATCTGTCTTGGTTATGAATGTAGTAAACTATCTGTCTTGGTTATGAATGTGGTACACTATCTGTCTTGGTTATGAATGTGGTACACTATCTGTCTTGGTTATGAATGTAGTAAACTATCTGTCTTGGTTATGAATGTGGTAAACTATCTGTCTTGGTTATGAATGTGGTAAACTATCTGTCTTGGTTATGAATGTGGTAAACTATCTGTCTTGGTTATGAATGTGGTAAACTATCTGTCTTGGTTATGAATGTAGTAAACTATCTGTCTTGGTTATGAATGTGGTACACTATCTGTCTTGGTTATGAATGTGGTAAACTATCTGTCTTGGTTATGAATGTGGTAAACTATCAGTCTTGGTTATGAATGTAGTAAACTATCTGTCTTGGTTATGAATGTAGTAAACCATCTGTCTTGGTTATGAATGTGGTAAACTATCTGTCTTGGTTATGAATGTGGTAAACTATCTGTCTTGGTTATGAATGTGGTACACTATCTGTCTTGGTTATGAATGTGGTAAACTATCTGTCTTGGTTATGAATGTAGTAAACTATCTGTCTTAGCTATGAATGTGGTAAACTATCTGTCTTGGTTATGAATGTGGTAAACTATCTGTCTTGGTTATGAATGTGGTAAACTATCTGTCTTGGTTATGAATGTGGTAAACTATCTGTCTTGGTTATGAATGTGGTAAACTCTCTGTCTTGGTTATGAATGTAGTAAACTATCTGTCTTGGTTATGAATGTAGTAAACTATCTGTCTTGGTTATGAATGTAGTAAACTATCTGTCTTGGTTATGAATGTGGTACACTATCTGTCTTGGTTATGAATGTGGTAAACTATCTGTCTTGGTTATGAATGTGGTAAACTATCGGTCTTGGTTATGAATGTAGTAAACTATCTGTCTTGGTTATGAATGTGGTAAACTATCTGTCTTGGTTATGAATGTGGTAAACTATCTGTCTTGGTTATGAATGTGGTAAATAATCTGTCTTGGTTATGAATGTAGTAAACTATCTGTCTTGGTTATGAATGTGTTAAACTATCTGTCTTGGTTATGAATGTGTTAAACTATCTGTCTTGGTTATGAATGTGGTACACTATCTGTCTTGGTTATGAATGTAGTAAACTATCTGTCTTGGTCATGAATGTGGTACACTATCTGTCTTGGTTATGAATGTGGTACACTATCTGTCTTGGTTATGAATGTAGTAAACTATCTGTCTTGGTTATGAATGTGGTAAACTATCTGTCTTGGTTATGAATGTGGTAAACTATCTGTCTTGGTTATGAATGTGGTAAACTATCTGTCTTGGTTATGAATGTGGTAAACTATCTGTCTTGGTTATGAATGTAGTAAACTATCTGTCTTGGTTATGAATGTGGTACACTATCTGTCTTGGTTATGAATGTGGTAAACTATCTGTCTTGGTTATGAATGTGGTAAACTATCAGTCTTGGTTATGAATGTGGTAAACTATCTGTCTTGGTTATGAATGTAGTAAACCATCTGTCTTGGTTATGAATGTGGTAAACTCTCTGTCTTGGTTATGAATGTGGTAAACTATCTGTCTTGGTTATGAATGTGGTACACTATCTGTCTTGGTTATGAATGTGGTAAACTATCTGTCTTGGTTATGAATGTAGTAAACTATCTGTCTTAGTTATGAATGTGGTAAACTATCTGTCTTGGTTATGAATGTGGTAAACTATCTGTCTTAGTTATGAATGTGGTAAACTATCTGTCTTGGTTATGAATGTGGTAAACTATCTGTGTTGGTTATGAATGTAGTAAACTATCTGTCTTGGTTATGAATGTAGTAAACTATCTGTCTTGGTTATGAATGTGGTACACTATCTGTCTTGGTTATGAATGTGGTACACTATCTGTCTTGGTTATGAATGTAGTAAATTATCTGTCTTGGTTATGAATGTGGTAAACTATCTGTCTTGGTTATGAATGTGGTAAACTATCTGTCTTGGTTATGAATGTGGTAAACTATCTGTCTTGGTTATGAATGTGGTAAACTATCTGTCTTGGTTATGAATGTAGTAAACTATCTGTCTTGGTTATGAATGTGGTACACTATCTGTCTTGGTTATGAATGTGGTAAACTATCTGTCTTGGTTATGAATGTGGTAAACTATCAGTCTTGGTTATGAATGTGGTAAACTATCTGTCTTGGTTATGAATGTAGTAAACCATCTGTCTTGGTTATGAATGTGGTAAACTATCTGTCTTGGTTATGAATGTGGTAAACTATCTGTCTTGGTTATGAATGTGGTACACTATCTGTCTTGGTTATGAATGTGGTAAACTATCTGTCTTGGTTATGAATGTAGTAAACTATCTGTCTTAGTTATGAATGTGGTAAACTATCTGTCTTGGTTATGAATGTGGTAAACTATCTGTCTTAGTTATGAATGTGGTAAACTATCTGTCTTGGTTATGAATGTGGTAAACTATCTGTGTTGGTTATGAATGTAGTAAACTATCTGTCTTGGTTATGAATGTAGTAAACTATCTGTCTTGGTTATGAATGTGGTACACTATCTGTCTTGGTTATGAATGTGGTAAACTATCTGTCTTGGTTATGAATGTAGTAAACCATCTGTCTTGGTTATGAATGTAGTAAACTATCTCTCTTTGTTATGAATGTAGTAAACTATCTGTCTTGGTTATGAATGTGGTAAACTATCTGTCTTGGTTATGAATGTGGTAAACTATCTGTCTTGGTTATGAATGTGGTAAACTATCTGTCTTGGTTATGAATGTGGTAAACTCTCTGTCTTGGTTATGAATGTAGTAAACTATCTGTCTTGGTTATGAATGTAGTAAACTATCTGTCTTGGTTATGAATGTGGTACACTATCTGTCTTGGTTATGAATGTGGTAAACTATCTGTCTTGGTTATGAATGTGGTAAACTATCGGTCTTGGTTATGAATGTGGTAAACTATCTGTCTTGGTTATGAATGTAGTAAACTATCTGTCTTGGTTATGAATGTGGTAAACTATCTGTCTTGGTTATGAATGTGGTAAACTATCTGTCTTGGTTATGAATGTGGTAAACTATCTGTCTTGGTTATGAATGTGGTAAACTATCTGTCTTGGTTATGAATGTGGTAAACTATCTGTCTTGGTTATGAATGTGGTAAACTATCTGTCTTGGTTATGAATGTAGTAAACTATCTGTCTTGGTTATGAATGTGGTACACTATCTGTCTTGGTTATGAATGTGGTAAACTATCTGTCTTGGTTATGAATGTGGTAAACTATCAGTCTTGGTTATGAATGTAGTAAACTATCTGTCTTGGTTATGAATGTAGTAAACCATCTGTCTTGGTTATGAATGTGGTAAACTATCTGTCTTGGTTATGAATGTGGTAAACTATCTGTCTTGGTTATGAATGTGGTACACTATCTGTCTTGGTTATGAATGTGGTAAACTATCTGTCTTGGTTATGAATGTAGTAAACTATCTGTCTTGGTTTATGCTCAGCAATTCTCTACCCTTAGTAACTGTACATGTAGGTTTGGGCAACAACTCACCAAGTTGCCCTTTAACTAACACAGGGAGAGCCATTTCTGTAGGGTCACTGAATCCAGCGTGGTTTTCAGCACGAACTCTAAAAAAGTATTGAGTAGCTTCCTTCAGGTCGTACACCACAAAGTGGACGGTCTTGGTGACACCACACTTCACCCATTTATCCTGACCGTTCTCGAGAGCATCGACGCGATAACTGGTGATTCTGCTCCCTCCGTCATTCTCGGGCTTAATCCATGACAAGGACACGCTTTCCTTGGTGATCTCGGTGACTTCGATGGTTTGTGGTGGGCTTGGTTTTTCTGAAATCAAGAAGAAAAAAAAAGAAAAAAAACTTCTGTTTAATTTTTTTTTTAAACATACAAAAATGAAATTTTTTACAAATATATATTGGAACGTTAACATTTGGATTATCAGTTCTGGCATACCTGTAATCATTGCTCCGTATTTGGTCTCAGCTGGCAAGCCGGTTCCATACTGGTTTTCTCCAGTGACTCTGAAGTAGTACACACCTCCCTCTTGTAGATCTGACACTCTGTAGGTCAGACGAGGACATGAATCTGTGACTCTGGTCCATCCCTTGTTGTTCACCTCACGAATATCAACAAGGTAGTTGGTGACAGCAGCACCAACTTCATTTTCTGGGGTATCCCAGGCAACTGTTGCAGAGCTCTTGGTAACATCCTTGACCGCAACACGGCACGGTGGACCAGGAGAGTCAAGAACCCTGACATTTAACGTACATGTGACTTTTCCAGCAACGTTTTGTAAAGTTAATGTATATTTTCCAGAGTCGTCTCTTGTTGCTTGATCCACCGTGATAGACGTGACGGTATCAGTGGTATGAATACTGGCCCTCACTCTCAGGTCAACATCTGCCTTGTCCCACATAACGTTAGGAAAAGGCTTGCCGCTGAACGGCACAGTTAAGGTGAAAGAACTGCCGTCCTTTACAAGAAGAGTCTTTCGCATCTCATTGCTGATATTAAACTGTGGTTCCTCTTCTCGGTCCTCAGCTGCTTGTGGATCAGTAGGAGGGCTTGGCTCACTGACACCAATCTTGTTGATGGATTTGACAACAAATATATATTCTGCACCAGGTGTCAAACCAATGACAGTGGATTCAGTGTTCTCTGTGTTTGAAACACTGACGAACCAGTCCTCCTCATCCGTTCTCTTATATTCAACGCAGTATCCTGTTACAGGAGCTCCCCCATCAAACAACGGCTTATTCCATGAAAGAGTTACAGAAGTCTTGGTTGAGTCAATGACGTTGGGTTTAGCTGGTGGGGACGGCAGAAATTGTGGATCCTCTGCTTTTGTCAGTTTGCAAGGAACACTTGGGGGACTCGAGCCTGCAACATTTTCTGCATAGACTCTGTACTCATACTCACATCCCTCACAGAGATTGGATGCCTTGACCCGAAGGTCATTCACAGGCTTTGTGTTCACCCGTACCCAGCGCATTCCTGATTTCTCTCGTTTCTCAATAACGTAGCCAGAAATGCTGCTTCCTCCATCGGACTCAGGTCTTTTCCAGCAGATTGTCATTGTCTCACTTGTTATGCTGGTGATTTCAACATCTGTTGGTGCAGCAGGGACAGTGAATGGATCTGTGGCCCTGGTTGGCTCACTCTCCAAGGCTTCACCTTCTCCATATTCATTCACTGCCTTTACTCTGAAGATGTATTCCTTTCCTTTACGCAGACCGGTGACCTTGCATGTTGTAGCCTTCGTGTCTTCATATACTGAAGTCCAGGTGACACGACTGGTTTCACATTTATCAACTATATAGCGCAGAATTTCCGCACCACCGTTTTCTTGAGGTGGTCCCCAGGTCAAAGTGCATTTCTCTGCGGTCAGACCAGTCACATCCAATGGCCCAGAGGACGGTCCAGGGCGGTCAAGAACCTTACAGTTTACAGACAGGGACCTTGTACCAGCAATGTTCTGCACTGTTACAGTGTACTGACCCGAGTCTCTTCGGATAGTGTCTCTGACTAGTAATGTGGTGGTAGTGTGTGTTGAAGTGATCTCTATTCTTGCCTTGATCTCAATCCTTTCACCATCTTTTGACCAGGAAATGACTGGACGTGGGCGCCCAGAAATATCTGCATCGATTCTCAGAACATCTCCGGCTTTGACAACGACTAATTTCTTATACTTGTTATCCAAGACAATGCGAGGTAGAACAACGTTATCCTTGACTGTGACGGCAGCTGTGCATTGCGACGGCTCACTGAGTACTCCAGCAGAGTTCTTTGCAATAACACGGAAGTCATATTGAATGTCCTCCGTAAGACCTTCAATGTCAAAGCAAGTTTCCTGGAGATTGGTGAAATTGCACTTCAGCCAACAGCCATCTGGAAGCTCCCTGCGTTCAACAATGTAGCCAGTCACCTTGGCTCCACCATCATTCTCTGGCTTGGACCAAGTAAGAGAAATTGAAGATCTTGTGATGTCTGTGACTGTAAGGTTAGCAGGAGGATCACATGGGTCTCTTGCAGCTATAGGCTCAGTGGCTTTGCTGTACGGTCCAACGCCAGCAATATTCTCAGCAGCAACACGGAATTCATACTGCAAGCTTTCTTCAACGCCATTCACTTTAAATTCTGTTTCAGCAATGAGACGTCCTCTGTTAGTTTTTGTCCAGCGAATACTGCTATAGTCCTTCATTTCCAGGTGATAACCGATGATTGGACTACCACCGTCACTGGCTGGTTCATGCCACGTAACCAACATGAAGGACTTTGTAGCCTGGGAAACACGGAGAGTAGTGGGAGGGCCAGGTGTCTCGAAGGGGTACTGTGCAACAACTGAAGCGGACTCCACAGCATGGCTCATGCCGTAACGGTTTTCAGCTGCAATTCGAAACTGATATTCAGTGCCTTGTGTCAAACGAGGAACCTTAATAGACGTTCTGGCAACTGTGGATGAAACAGTCTTCCATGTTGTAGTGGTAGTATCTCTCTTCTCTACTACGTAGTTGCTGATTGGACATCCACCATCGTAGAGTGGGGGATCCCAAGACAGTGAAATATAGTCAGCGTTGACCTCATCTACCTTGATTGGACCAGGTGGGCCAGGTTTATCCAAGATGACAACAGCTATTATTGCTGATTTTCTACCAACTGTGTTGGTTAAGGTGATCTTATAGTTCCCTGATTCCTCCCTGGTTGCGCTTCTGATAGTGATTAGTGATGAGTTATTAGATGTTAGAAAGCTAACCCTGGTTGTCTCCTTCAACTCAGCACCATCTTTCTTCCATGAAACCTCAGGTTCAGGTCTACCCTTGAATGGAACATCAATCTTCAGGTTGTCTCCTGCCTTGACACTGTATGAGTTGCTCATTAGATCTATGATGGGTTCTATTGTGTCGTCCTTTACTGGCCTGGCCAGTGGCTTCGGGTCACTCTTGTCTGTAATCATTGCTCCGTATTTGGTCTCAGCTGGCAAGCCGGTTCCATACTGGTTTTCACCAGTGACTCTGAAGTAGTACACACCTCCCTCTTGTAGATCTGACACTCTGTAGGTCAGACGAGGACATGAATCTGTGACTCTGGTCCATCCCTTGTTGTTCACCTCACGAATATCAACAAGGTAGTTGGTGACAGCAGCACCACCTTCATTTTCTG
The DNA here is from genome assembly GCF_036934945.1 of Oncorhynchus masou masou. NCBI lineage: Eukaryota > Metazoa > Chordata > Actinopteri > Salmoniformes > Salmonidae > Oncorhynchus > Oncorhynchus masou. The sequence goes on from NW_027012239.1 coordinate 427,291, forward strand.
GGGTATCCCAGGCAACTGTTGCAGAGCTCTTGGTAACATCTTTGACCGCAACACGGCACGGTGGACCAGGAGAGTCAAGAACCCTGACATTTAACGTACATGTGACTTTTCCAGCAATGTTTCGTAAAGTCACTGTATATTTTCCAGAGTCGTCTCTTGTTGCTTGTTCCACCGTGATAGACGTGACGGTATCAGTGGTATGAATACTGGCCCTCACTCTCAGGTCAACATCTGCCTTGTCCCACATAACGTTAGGAAAAGGCTTGCCGCTGAACGGCACAGTTAAGGTGAAAGAACTGCCGTCCTTTACAAGAAGAGTCTTTCTCATCTCATTGCTGATATTGAACTGTGGTTCCTCTTCTCTGTCCTCAGCTGCTTGTGGATCAGTAGGAGGGCTTGGCTCACTGACACCAATCTTGTTGATGGATTTGACAACAAATATATATTCTGCACCAGGTGTCAAACCAACGACAGTGGATTCAGTGTTCTCTGTGTTTGAAACACTGACACACCAGTCCTCCTCATCCGTTCTCTTATATTCAACGCAGTATCCTGTTACAGCAGCTCCCCCATCAAACAATGGCTTATTCCATGAAAGAGTTACAGAAGTCTTGGTTGAGTCAATGACTTTGGGTTTAGCTGGTGGGGACGGCAGGAATTGTGGATCCTCTGCTTTTGTCAGTTTGCAAGGAATACTTGGGGGACTCGAGCCTGCAACATTTTCTGCATAGACTCTGTACTCATACTCACATCCCTCACAGAGATTGGATGCCTTGACCCGAAGGTCATTCACAGGCTTTGTGTTCACCTGTGCCCAGCGCATTCCTAATTTCTCTCGTTTCTCAATAACGTAGCCAGAAATGCTGCTTCCTCCATCGGACTCAGGTCTTTTCCAGCAGATTGTCATTGTCTCACTTGTTATGCTGGTGATTTCAACATCTGTTGGTGCAGCAGGGACAGTGAATGGATCTGTGGCCCTGGTTGGCTCACTCTCCAAGGCTTCACCTTCTCCATATTCATTCACTGCCTTTACTCTGAAGATGTATTCCTTTCCTTTACGCAGACCGGTGACCTTGCATGTTGTAGCCTTCGTGTCTTCATATACTGAAGTCCAGGTGACACGACTGGTTTCACATTTATCAACTATATAGCGCAGAATTTCCGCACCACCTTTTTCTTGAGGTGGTCCCCAGGTCAAAGTGCATTTCTCTGCGGTCAGACCAGTCACATCCAATGGCCCAGAGGACGGTCCAGGGCGGTCAAGAACCTTACAGTTTACAGACAGGGACCTTGTACCAGCAATGTTCTGCACTGTTACAGTGTACTGACCCGAGTCTCTTCGGATAGTGTCTCTGACTAGTAATGTGGTGGTAGTGTGTGTTGAAGTGATCTTTATTCTTGCATTGATCTCAATCCTTTCACCATCTTTTGACCAGGAAATGACTGGACGTGGGCGCCCAGAAATATCTGCATCGATTCTCAGAACATCTCCGGCTTTGACAACGACTAATTTCTTATACTTGTTATCCAAGACAATGCGAGGTAGAACAACGTTATCCTTGACTGTGACGGCACCTGTGCATTGCGACGGCTCACTGAGTACTCCAGCAGAGTTCTTTGCAATAACACGGAAGTCATATTGAATGTCCTCCGTAAGACCTTCAATGTCATAGCAAGTTTCCTGGAGATTGGTGAAATTGCACTTCAGCCAACAACCATCTGGAAGCTCCCTGCGTTCAACAATGTAGCCAGTCACCTTGGCTCCACCATCATTCTCTGGCTTGGACCAAGTAAGAGAAATTGAAGATCTTGTGATGTCTGTGACTGTAAGGTTAGCAGGAGGATCACATGGATCTCTTGCAGCTATAGGCTCAGTGGCTTTGCTGTACGGTCCAACGCCAGCAATATTCTCAGCAGCAACACGGAATTCATACTGCAAGCTTTCTTCAACGCCATTCACTTTAAATTCTGTTTCAGCAATGAGACGTCCTCTGTTAGTTTTTGTCCAGCGAATACTGCTATAGTCCTTCATTTCCAGGTGATAACCGATGATTGGACTACCACCGTCACTGGCTGGTTCATTCCACGTAACCAACATGAAGGACTTTGTAGCCTGGGCAACACGGAGGGTAGTGGGAGGGCCAGGTGTCTCGAAGGGGTACTGTGCAACAACTGAAGCGGACTCCACAGCATGGCTCATGCCGTAACGGTTTTCAGCTGCAATTCGGAACTGATATTCAGTGCCTTGTGTCAAACGAGGAACCTTAATAGACGTTCTGGCAACTGTGGATGAAACAGTCTTCCATGTTGTAGTGGTAGTATCTCTCTTCTCTACTACGTAGTTGCTGATTGGACATCCACCATCGTAGAGTGGGGGATCCCAAGACAGTGAAATATAGTCAGCGTTGACTTCATCTACCTTGATTGCACCAGGTGGGCCAGGTTTATCCAAGATGACAACAGCTATTATGGCTGATTTTCTACCAACCGTGTTGGTTAAGGTGATCTCATAGTTCCCCGATTCCTCCCTGGTTGTGTTTCTGATAGTGATTAGTGATGCGTTATTAGATGTTAGAAAGCTAACGCTGGTCGTCTCCTTCAATTCAACACCATCTTTGTTCCATGTAACCTCAGGTTCAGGTCTGCCTCTAAATGGAACATCGATCTTCAGGTCGTCTCCTGCCTTGACACTGTATGTGTTACACATCAGATCTATTATGGGTTCCGTTGTGTCGTTGTTTACTACGACAGCCTCTGCCAGTAGCTTAGGTTCACTCTTGCCTGTTTCATTGACTGCACTAATCCTAAATGAATATTCCTCACCTGTTAAGAGTCCATCAATAGTTGATCTCAATCCCCGTATCTCAGTACACACAGTCCATTTGTCATCGCTCTTGGTTTGCATTTCCACTACGTAGCACTTGATTCTGCTACCACCGTCATCGTCAGGCTTTTCCCATGACAGACTCACACTGTCGTGAGTAACATCTACAACAGTGACTTTACCAGGAGGCAAAGGAGCTTGGGATACCTTGATTGGTTCTGGTGTTTCCGCTGGCAAACCCACACCGAGCTCATTAACAGCTCGTACACGGAAGTAATAAATCCCCCCTTCTATAAGGTTGTCGATCTTCATTCTATTTCTTCCACAGTTCTCGGAAACACTGGTAAAGGCCAGTCTTTGAGCTTCTCTCTTCTCCACAATGTAATGTGTGATCTTAGCTCCGCCGTCAATCAGTGGAGGCTCCCAGGATAGTGATACAGAATCTCTAGTAATGTCCTTGACTTCAAAGTGCTCAGGGGCACTTGGTGAATCCAACACCGTGACATTAATGAAAGCAGACTTCATACCGCTGACGTTCTCAAGAGTCAACGCATACTTGCCAGTGTCAAGTCTGTTGACAGTGTGGATGACAAGGACTGTGTAGGTGCTTGTGACCTCAATGTGTGCAAGCTCAGTAAGAGGACCTTCCATCTTGGACCACCTGACTACAGGTTGAGGTTTTCCTTTGAATGGGACAAACAGACGCAGTTTTGCACACGCCCGAACTGACACCATTTTCCTAAGGTCTGAATCGAGTTCAATCTCAGGTGCCTCAAGTCTTTCAGATGTAACTACAGGCCCTGGTACATCAGCTGGTTCCCCAACTCCTTCAGTGTTAATCGCACAGACGTGGAAGTTGTATTCTCCATTTTCCTTCAGTGTTTTCACAGTGAAGTGTGTTTCTTCAACACCAGTTGGCGGTGTACAGGTTGTCCACTCTTCCTCCGTTACTTCCTTCATCTCAACAACATATCCTTTGATGGCTGCTCCGCCATCATAGATGGGTTTTGCCCATGAGATGGACACGGTTGTAGTTGACTGGTCTGTCACCCTAGGGTTGTAAGGAGGACCTGGTGGATATAAGGGGTCACAAGCTTTGATATATCCTGTTGGTTCACTTGGCACTCCCACACCAGCAGAATTCTCAGCAGATACTCTGAACTCGTAGGAATGCCCCTCGGCGAGTCCGGTGCATCTGAACCGAATATCGTTAAGTCTTCTCTTGTTACACTTTGTCCATCTAACACCGTCTTTATCGCGTTTTTCAACGATATAGCCATCTATTTCTGAGCCGCCATCGTTTTCTGGACGACTCCATGTAAGGACCATTGAGTCGCTTTGGCTCCTTATTTACTATATAGTGCACTACCTTTGGCCAGGGGCTCTGGACAGAAGTAGTACACTATATAAGGAACATGATGCCATTTCAGACGCTCAAGTCAACAAGTGTAGATAGAAAATATTGGACCGTGTCAATTTGTCATGATTTGACTTCCATTGAAAACCAGATAAATGCTGAGTCATTATGCCGGGGGAAAGGAGAATCTGTCACTTGGGCTGGCAATGCAGGCTGGATGTTAGTACAGTGCATTAGAATTCTCCTCAGGTGAATCTAACTACAGCTTTAAAATCCAATTTGTGTCTTGTTTTGGCCCCCAGAAGACCAGTTTGTTTCCAAATAACGAGTCTGATCTGTGCTGACAACATACCTGACACAGCTAATAAACACTGCTTATGCTCATCACTGTGGACAGTGGTGAGCTAATAGACTATGCTGTGTTAATCTGCTCACTGTACATGTTGTATGTGCGTACAGTATATGAAACAGGATATACTACATGTATATAGTATAATACAGTACAGTGTTATACTGTCTCGAGTCAAACCATGGCGGATGAAATGTCCTTTGTATCAGTTGTGTTTTTCAGAATGAGGTTCTGATTCAGAGCTGAGTGGAACATACAGCAGCAGAGAGATAAAATACCACTACATTCCTCTTAAGGCCCTGTGTGTGACAGCCTGTAAGAGGCTCTGAATTACTGCCTTGGTATTTAGTACTAGTAGACAAGAAAGTTTCTCTCGCTCTCTCGCTCTCTCTCTTCCTGCCTCTCTCTACCTCTCTCTCTCTCTCTCTCTCTCTCTCTCTCTCTCTCTCTCTCTCTCTCTCTCTCTCTTCCTGCCTCTCTCTACCTCCCTCTCTCTCTCTCTTGCTCTCTCTCTCTGCCTCTCTCTCTCTCTCTCTCTCTCTTTCTTCCTGCCTCTCTCTACCTCCCTCTCTCTCTCTCTCACTCTCTCTCTTCCTGCCTCTCTCTACCTCTCTTTCTCTCTCTCTCTCTCTCTCTCTCTCTCTCTCTATCTCTTACTGCCTCTCTCTACCTCCCTCTCTCTCTCTCTTGCTCTCTCTCTCTCTGCCTCTCTCTCTACCTCCCTCTCTCTCTCTCTTACTGCTCCTCTGCTCTCTCTCTCTCTCTACCTTCTCTCTCTACCTCCTCTCTCTCTCTCTCTCTCTCTGCCTCTCTATCACCATCATTCTCTCTCTGTGTCTGTTTTACCTCAGTCTCTTGAACTGCATTGTTGGTTAAGGGCTTGTAAGTAAGCATTTCACGGTAAGGTCTACACATGTTGTATTCGGGGCATGTGAAAAGTAAAGTTTGATTTGATTTAAGAACAGAGAGAAAAAGAGTCAGAGAGAGTGAAAGAAGGAAAGAGGGAGAACAAAACAGAGAGAGAGAGGGGGGGGGAGAAAGAGAGGGAAAGAGAGACAGAGAGATAGAGAGAGACAGAGAGAGAGAGAGAGGAGAGAGAGACAGAGAGATAGAGAGAGAGAGAGAGAAAGAGAGAGAGGTAGAGAGAGGCAGGAAGAGAGAGAGAGAGAGAGAGAGAGAGAGAGAGAGAGGGAAAGAGAGAGGAAAAGAGAGGGAAAGAGAGACAGAGAGAGAGAGAGAGAGAGAGAGATAGAGAAAGAGAGGGAAAGAGAGGGAAAGAGAGACAGAGAGAGAGAGAGAGAGAGAGACAGAGAGAGAGAGAGAGAGAGAGAGAGGGAAAGAGAGGGAAAGAGAGAGAGAGAGAGAGAGAGAGAGAGAGACATTGGGTTGTGATGCAGAAGAGTTATATTGTATTCCAGTTGTCATGGTGACAGCGACAAAATTCAGAATCCTCATGAAGGGCTAATCAGAGACAACATCCTCCTGCATAGACAGTCTGAATCTACTTCATCATTGGAGCACACACACACACACACACACACACACACACACACACACACACACACACACACACACACACACACACACACACACACACACACACACACACACACACACACACAATCATACAGACACACACTCCCACTCCCCACTCCCTTCCTGTCCTAGTATTTGCATGTGTATTGCTATACAGAGTACTGAGATTCATTCTGTCTACAGACAACCGATTAGTAATGCTTTATACAAGAGCTTTACAAGCAGCTTTAAATTCAGCTCAATGTATTCATGACCTCAATGTATTCAAGGACCCTCAATGTATTCATGACCCTCAATGTATTCATGACCCTCAATGTATTCATAACTTTTAAGGGATGGGAAAATAGCGTATACATGATATTTCCTATTTATGGGTTCTTCATATATTTAGCTGGTATCTGGGAGGCCTTGGCCAAGACATGATTTACAGAGCCACACTCCCTCCACACAGACACTTATTTAATACAAGAAGATAAGTAGAATGAGGAGGAGGAGGGGAGGAGGAGGAGGAGGAGGGAACGTATAAAAGAAAAAGAAAGAGAGAATGAGAGAGAGAAATAGAAAATAACATTTCCGGAGCACTAAGAGCCACACGAGACACTTTCAGATGAGCACAGATACAAAGGCAATGGAAAAGACAGAAAGGGAGCAGGAAGGAAGGAGAAATAAGAAAAGACTCAAAGGGAGGAAAGCAGGAAGGAAGAAGAAATAAGAAAAGACTCAAAGGGAGCAGGAAGGAGGGAGGAATAAGAAAAGACTCAAAGGGAGGAAAGCAGGAAGGAAGAAGGAATAAGAAAAGACTCAAAGGGAGCAGGAAGGAAGGAGGAATAAGAAAAGACAGAAAGGGAGGAAAGCAGGAAGGAAGGAGAAATAAGAAAAGACAGAAAGGGAGGAAAGCAGGAAGACATTAATCATGTCAACGTTATCGGTTGCCTGTTTTGTCGATTCACATCATGCTCCCATGACAACGGGGTAGATATCACCGTGGGAACGTCAACGATCCACAACACTTCACTGTGATCTATCGTTTTATTGGCCAGATTAGATGGATTGCTGATGTGTCACAGATCAGGTGGGATACATTGTATTTGGTGTCACAGACATTAGTGTATTAAAACAGAACATCAGGAATAATGTCCAATTTATATTTCATGTTTATCTTTCCTTCTTACTGAGTCATGCGGCTTCACGGGACAGTAACGATGTCACTAGTTTAACGTAACCAATAAGGTACACTAAATACGACATGCGTATTTCTGACTTAAAACTTCGTAGTCAGAAAAAACTTAAACTTCAGTAGAGTTCTGACTCACTAACTCTGGAAGGGAAAAACATCATTGAAACAAAACACTTCAAACACAATTCATACACAATGTTCTGTAGACTGGAGATTATATACTGTATGCTAGGAGGAGAGAAAATAGAGTGTTAGATGAAATACAAACCTTACAAACACATTTTATATCTGACAGGGAAAATAATGAGCATCAAATCCAAATGAACCGTTAACGTCAATGATCTGAACAAGAGCTCAAATTAAAGGGCACAAACGCACATTTCTAAATGTACATGATGGCTGATATGGTGATATGGGTCTATTGAGAATGACTGGTTTTCATGGAGCCACACACACACACACACACACACACACACACACACACACACACACACACACACACACACACACACACACACACACACACACACACACACACACACACACACACATGTGCACGCACACACACCACGCATGTGCACGCACACACGCATGCCACGCACACACACACACACACACAAACACACACACACACACACACACAATATCACACACACACACACACACACACACACAAACACACACACACACACACACACACACAAACACACACACACACACACACACACACTACAATGCTTGTGGGGACCAAAGAAATGATTCCCATTCAAAATTCTATTTAACTAACCCTAACCTGAACCTTAAGCTCAAACCTAGTTATAACCCTGACTCTAATTGTATCACTAACCCTGAACCTAAACCCTAAGCCTAATATAGCCTTTTTCCTTGTGAGTACCGGCAAAATGGCCCCACTTGCATGTGGATTCCTCGTTTTACCATTATTGTCAGGACGTCTGGTCCCCGCAACGATAGTAAAACCAAAACACACCACAAACACACCACCCACAACAACAACTAAACACCCACTCATTCTACAGTAGAGGACACATTTTCAGAAGAGAGGGAGGAGAGAGAGGGCAGAGGAGATAATAACATCCTACAGAGAGAGAGGGCAGAGGAGATAATAACATCCTACAGAGAGAGAGGCCAGAGGAGATAATAACATCCTACAGAGAGAGAGGGCAGAGGAGATAATAACATCCTACAGAGAGAGAGGGCAGAAGAGATAATAACATCCTACAGAGAGAGAGGGCAGAGGAGATAATAACATCCTACAGAGAGAGGGCAGAGGAGATAATAACATCCTACAGAGAGAGAGGGCAGAGGAGATAATAACATCCTACAGAGAGAGAGGGCAGAGGAGATAATAACATCCTACAGAGAGAGAGGGCAGAGGAGATAATAACATCCTACAGAGAGAGAGGGCAGAGGAGATAATAACATCCTACAGAGAGAGAGGGCAGAGGAGATAATAACATCCTACAGAGAGAGAGGCCAGAGGAGATAATAACATCCTACAGAGAGAGAGGCAGAGGAGATAATAACATCCTACAGAGAGAGAGGGCAGAGGAGATAATAACATCCTACAGAGAGAGAGGGCAGAGGAGATAATAACATCCTACAGAGAGAGAGGGCAGAGGAGATAATAACATCCTACAGAGAGAGGCAGAGGAGATAATAACATCCTACAGAGAGAGAGGCAGAGGAGATAATAACATCCTACAGAGAGAGGGCAGAGGAGATAATAACATCCTACAGAGAGAGAGGGCAGAGGAGATAATAACATCCTACAGAGAGAGAGGCCAGAGGAGATAATAACATCCTACAGAGAGAGAGGGCAGAGGAGATAATAACATCCTACAGAGAGAGAGGGCAGAGGAGATAATAACATCCTACAGAGAGAGAGGGCAGAGGAGATAATAACATCCTACAGAGAGAGGGCAGAGGAGATAATAACATCCTACAGAGAGAGAGGGCAGAGGAGATAATAACATCCTACAGAGAGAGAGGGCAGAGGAGATAATAACATCCTACAGAGAGAGAGGGCAGAGGAGATAATAACATCCTACAGAGAGAGAGGCCAGAGGAGATAATAACATCCTACAGAGAGAGAGGGCAGAGGAGATAATAACATCCTACAGAGAGAGAGGGCAGAGGAGATAATAACATCCTACAGAGAGAGAGGGCAGAGGAGATAATAACATCCTACAGAGAGAGAGGGCAGAGGAGATAATAACATCCTACAGAGAGAGAGGCAGAGGAGATAATAACATCCTACAGAGAGAGAGGCAGAGGAGATAATAACATCCTACAGAGAGAGAGCAGAGGAGATAATAACATCCTACAGAGAGAGAGGGCAGAGGAGATAATAACATCCTACAGAGAGAGAGGGCAGAGGAGATAATAACATCCTACAGAGAGAGGGCAGAGGAGATAATAACATCCTACAGAGAGAGAGGGCAGAGGAGATAATAACATCCTACAGAGAGAGAGGGCAGAGGAGATAATAACATCCTACAGAGAGAGAGGGCAGAGGAGATAATAACATCCTACAGAGAGAGGGCAGAGGAGATAATAACATCCTACAGAGAGAGAGGGCAGAGGAGATAATAACATCCTACAGAGAGAGAGGGCAGAGGAGATAATAACATCCTACAGAGAGAGAGGGCAGAGGAGATAATAACATCCTACAGAGAGGGCAGAGGAGATAATAACATCCTACAGAGAGGACAGAGGAGATAATAACATCCTACAGAGAGGGCAGAGGAGATAATAACATCCTACAGAGAGAGAGGGCAGAGGAGATAATAACATCCTACAGAGAGGGCAGAGGAGATAATAACATCCTACAGAGAGAGGCCAGAGGAGATAATAACATCCTACAGAGAGAGAGGGCAGAGGAGATAATAACATCCTACAGAGAGAGAGGGCAGAGGAGATAATAACATCCTACAGAGAGAGAGGGCAGAGGAGATAATAACATCCTACAGAGAGAGAGGCAGAGGAGATAATAACATCCTACAGAGAGAGAGGGCAGAGGAGATAATAACATCCTACAGAGAGGGCAGAGGAGATAATAACATCCTGCAGAGGAGATAATAACATCCGACAGAGAGAGAGAGGGCAGAGGAGATAATAACATCCTACAGAGAGAGAGGGCAGAGGAGATAATAACATCCTACAGAGAGAGAGGGCAGAGGAGATAATAACATCCTACAGAGAGAGAGGGCAGAGGAGATAATAACATCCTACAGAGAGAGAGGGCAGAGGAGATAATAACATCCTACAGGCTTTCCAGTTTACTCAGGCTAAATGGAGGGGCGGGATGGAGGGAAGAGAGGGAGGAGAGGGGATACATAAATCACAGTAACACAGACACGTGTAGATAGTACAGCCTTTTAACACGTCAGGTCTTTTGAGTGTCAGAACCACTCAGTAGGAGGCCTGGGACCTCTCTCCTCTCTCAATTCAATTCAAGGGGCTTTATTGGCATGGGTAACATTGCCAAAGCAAGTAAGATAGATAATATATAAAGTGAAATAAACAATAAAAATTAACAGTAGATATCACAAATACTGAAGTTTCAAATCAATAAAGACATTACAAATGTCATATTATATATATATACAGTGTTTTTACAATGTACAAATGGTAAAGGACACAAGATAAAATAAATAAACATAGATATGGGTTGTATTTACAATGGTGAGTGTTCTTCACTGGTTGCCCTTTTCTCGTGGCAACAGGTCACAAATCTTGCTGCTCTGATGGCACACTGTGGAATTTCACCCAGTAGATATGGGAGTTTTTCAAAATTGGATTTGTTTTCGAATTCTTTGTGGATCTGTGTAATCTGAGGGAAATATGTCTCTCTAATATGGTCATACATTGGGCAGGAGGTTAGGAAGTGCAGCTCAGTTTCCACCTCATTTTGTGGGCAGTGAGCACATAGCCTGTCTTCTCTTGAGAGCCATGTCTGCCTACGGCGGCCTTTCTCAATAGCAAGGCTATGCTCGCTGAGTCTGTACATAGTCAAAGCTTTCCTTAATTTTGGGTCAGTCACAGTGGTCAGGTATTCTGCCGCTGTGTACTCTCTGTGTAGGGCCAAATAGCATTCTAGTTTGCTCTGTTTTTTTGTTAATTCTTTCCAATGTGTCAAGTAATTATCTTTTTGTTTTCTCATTTTCTCTCTCTCT
>NW_027012239.1:444229-446729 GCF_036934945.1 Oncorhynchus masou masou
AGATGGGATGTCTCCCGGTCTGACTAAACACCACTCTGTCACCTTTCACCTCAGATGGGATGTCTCCTGGTCTGACTAAACACCACTCGAGTTCTGTCACCTTTCACCTCAGATGTGGAGGTGTGACATCAGAGAATGTGCTGGATCCAGATACATCCACTTGATATCTCTGTCAGTAACTGACACATTGTAATGGGGGGGGGGGGGGTCTGTAGGGTATAGATAGAGAGGGTAGAGAGGGTATAGATAGAGATAGAGAGGGTAGAGAGGGTATAGATAGAGATAGAGAGGGTAGAAAGGGTACAGATCGAGATAGAGAGGGTAGAAAGGGAATAGATAGAGATAGAGAGGGTAGAGAGGGTATAGATAGAGATAGAGAGGGTAGAGAGGGTATAGATAGAGATAGAGAGGGTAGAAAGGGTACAGATAGATATAGAGAGGGTAGAAAGGGTATAGATAGAGAATGAGAGGGTAGAAAGGGTAGCATAGTATCCTTATTTTTGGCACTAAACAGTCTCCATTCTTTTTATCAACAGTTACGGGGGGACCTGAAGACAAGTGTTGTGTCACGACTACCGCCGAAGTCGATGCCTCTCCTTGTTCGGGCGTTCGGAGGTCGGCGTCGCCCGTCTTCTAGCCATCATCGACCTACTTTTCATTTTCCATTTGTTTTGTCTTGTCTTCCCAAACACCTGGTTTCAATTCCATCAATTACATGTTGTGTATTTAACCCTCTGTTTCCCCTAAGTCCTTGTCCGGTATTGTTTTTAGGGCGTGTGCACGTTGTGCTGGTGTGAGACGGGTTTTGTCCGGTATTGTTTGTAGTGCTTGTGCACGCTCATGCTGGGGTGAGACTTGTTTTGTCCGGTATTGTTTGTAGGGCGTGTGCACATCATGCTGGTGTGAGACGGGTTTTGTCCGGTATTGTTTGTAGTGCGTGTGCACGTTGTGCTGGTGTGAGACGGGTTTTGTCCGGTATTGTTTGTAGGGCGTGTGCACGTTGTGCTGGTGTGAGACGGGTTTTGTCCGGTATTGTTTGTAGGGGCGTGTGCACGTTGTGCTGGGTGAGACGGGTTTTGTCCGGTATTGTTTGTAGGGCGTGTGCACGTTGTGCTGGGTGAGACGGGTTTTGTCCGGTATTGTTTGTAGGGCGTGTGCACGTTGTGCTGGGTGAGACGGGTTTTGTCCGGTATTGTTTGTAGGGCGTGTGCACGTTGTGCTGGGTGAGACGGGTTTTGTCCGGTATTGTTTGTAGGGCGTGTGCACGTTGTGCTGGTGTGAGACGGGTTTTGTCCGGTATTGTTTGTAGGGCGTGTGCACGTTGTGCTGGTGTGAGACGGGTTTTGTCCAGTATTGTTTGTAGGGCGTGTGCACGTTGTGCTGGGTGAGACGGGTTTTGTCCGGTATTGTTTGTAGGGGCGTGTGCACGTTGTGCTGGGGTGAGACGGGTTTTGTCCGGTATTGTTTGTAGGGCGTGTGCACGTTGTGCTGGTGTGTGACGGGTTTTGTCCGGTATTGTTTGTAGGGCGTGTGCACGTTGTGCTGGTGTGACGGGTTTTGTCCGGTATTGTTTGTAGGGCGTGTGCACGTTGTGCTGGGGTGAGACGGGTTTTGTCCGGTATTGTTTGTAGTGCGTGTGCACGTTGTGCTGGGGTGAGACGGGTTTTGTTACCCATTGATAGTTTGTTCTATTTTACGTTGTTTTTAAGTGTTTTAAACGGCTTCGTTGGAACTCGCCCATTACATGTTGTGAGACCTCTGGGCGTCCGAGAGCAAAACGCAGGACACCATTGTGTTCGTGGGAAAGTCTCATCTTTCCAGAGAGGGCGATATAATAGGTTTTCTAGGCCAAACCGCTACAGACGATTTTGTGAGAAGAACGATTTTGGGGACGTGTCATGCGTGGTCTGACTAAACACCACTCTGTCACCTTTCACCTCAGATGGGATGTCTCCTGGTCTGACTAAACACCACTCTGTCACCTTTCACCTCAGATGGGATGTCTCCCGGTCTGACTAAACACCACTCTGTCACCTTTCACCTCAGATGGGATGTCTCCCGGTCTGACTAAACACCACTCTGTCACCTTTCACCTCAGATGGGATGTCTCCCGGTCTGACTAAACACCACTCTGTCACCTTTCACCTCAGATGTGATGTCTCCTGGTCTGACTAAACACCACTCGAGTTCTGTCACCTTTCACCTCAGATGTGGAGGTGTGACATCAGAGAATGTGCTGGATCCAGATACATCCACTTGATATCTCTGTCAGTAACTGACACATTGTAATGGGGGGGGGGGGGTCTGTTGTGTTTATTGGATCTCTGCGGGGCGAGGACAGCGATCTCAGGAGGAGTCTGTGTTTCTCTGTATTACTGGAAGACACTGAAACACATCAAAGGAGTAGTTACAAACCCCTTCAGGATGTTGGATGTTGGCCTGTTGCATTATGACACAGCTCTGGCCTGACCAAACTTTACAAACTCACTCACTTAGATTG
>NW_027012239.1:451729-501729 GCF_036934945.1 Oncorhynchus masou masou
ACTGGTAGGGGACCAGAGAACTGGTAGGGGGACCAGAGAACTGGTAGGGGGACCAGGGAACTGAGACCAGAGAACTGACTGGTAGGGGGACCAGAGAACTGAGACCAGAGAACTGACTGGTAGGGGGACCAGAGAACTGACTGGTTGAGGGACCAGAGAACTGACTGGTAGGGGGACCAGAGAACTGAGACCAGAGAACTGACTGGTAGGGGACCAGAGAACTGACTGGTAGGGGGACCAGAGAACTGAGACCAGAGAACTGAGACCAGAGAACTGACTGGTAGGGGGACCAGAGAACTGACTGGTTGAGGGACCAGAGAACTGACTGGTAGGGGGACCAGAGAACTGAGACCAGAGAACTGACTGGTAGGGGGACCAGAGAACTGAGACCAGAGAACTGACTGGTAGGGGGACCAGAGAACTGGTAGGGAGGGGGACCAGAGAACTGGTAGGGAGGGGGACCGGAGAACTGAGACCAGAGATCTGACTGGTAGGGGGACCAGAGAACTGGAACAGGGACCAGAGAACTGAATGGTAGGGGGACCAGAGAACTGAGACCAGAGAACTGAGACCAGAGAACTGAGACCAGAGAACTGACTGGTAGGGGACCAGAGAACTGAGACCAGAGAACTGACTGGTAGGGGGACCAGAGAACTGAGACCAGAGAACTGAGACCAGAGAACTGACTGGTAGGGGGGACCAGAGAACTGAGATCAGGGAACTGGTAGGGAGGGAGACCAGAGAACTGGTAGGGAGGGAGACCAGAGAACTGACAGGGAGGGGGATCAGAGAACTGGTAGGGAGGGAGACCAGAGAACTGACAGGGGAGGGGGACCAGAGAACTGACAGGGAGGGGGAAACAGAGAACTGGTAGGGAGGGAGACCAGGGAACTGACATTGATGGAGACCAGAGAACTGGTAGGGAGGGGGACCAGAGAACTGGTAGGGAGGGAGAACAGAGAACTGGTAGGGAGGGAGACCAGTGAACTGAGACCAGAGAACTGACAGGGAGGGGGACCAGAGAACTGGTAGGTAGGGGGACCAGAGAACTGAGATCGAAGAACTGACAGGGAGGGGGACCAGAGAACAGACAGGGAGGGGGACCAGAGAACTGACTGGTAGGGGACCAGAGAACTGGTAGGGGGGACCAGAGAACTGGTAGGGGGACCAGAGAACTGGTAGGGGACCAGAGAACTGACTGGTAGGGGGACCAGAGAACTGGTAGGGGGACCAGAGAACTGGTAGGGGGACCAGAGAACTGACTAGTAGGGGGACCAGAGAACTGAGACCAGAGAACTGACTGGTAGGGGGACCAGAGAACTGACTGGTTGAGGGACCAGAGAACTGACTGGTAGGGGGACCAGAGAACTGAGACCAGAGAACTGACTGGTAGGGGGACCAGAGAACTGACTGGTAGGGGGACCAGAGAACTGAGACCAGAGAACTGAGACCAGAGAACTGACTGGTAGGGGGACCAGAGAACTGACTGGTTGAGGGACCAGAGAACTGACTGGTAGGGGACCAGAGAACTGAGACCAGAGAACTGACTGGTAGGGGGACCAGAGAACTGAGACCAGAGAACTGACTGGTAGGGGGACCAGAGAACTGGTAGGGAGGGGGACCAGAGAACTGGTAGGAGAGAGACCGGAGAACTGAGACCAGAGAACTGACAGGGAGGGGGACCAGAGAACTGGTAGGTAGGGGACCAGAGAACTGAGATCGAAGAACTGACAGGGAGGGGGACCAGAGAACAGACTGGTAGGGGGACCAGAGAACTGAGACCAGAGAACTGACTGGTAGGGGGACCAGATAACTGACTGGTAGGGGGACCAGAGAACTGGTAGGGAGGGGGAGCAGAGAACTGGTAGGGGGACCAGAGAACTGGTAGGGGGACCAGAGAACTGACTGTTAGGGGGACCAGAGAACTGGTAGGGGGACCAGAGAACTGGTAGGGGGACCAGAGAACTGACTGGTGGGGGACCAGAGAACTGGTAGGGGACCAGAGAACTGACTGGTAGGGGGACCAGAGAAATGGTAGGGGGACCAGAGAACTGACTGGTAGGGGGACCAGAGAACTGGTAGGGGACCAGAGAACTGGTAGGGGACCAGAGAACTGGTAGGGGCACCAGAGAACTGGTAGGGGGACCAGGGAACTGAGACCAGAGAACTGACTGGTAGGGGGACCAGAGAACTGAGACCAGAGAACTGACTGGTAGGGGGACCAGAGAACTGACTGGTTGAGGGACCAGAGAACTGACTGGTAGGGGACCAGAGAACTGAGACCAGAGAACTGACTGGTAGGGGGACCAGAGAACTGAGACCAGAGAACTGAGACCAGAGAACTGACTGGTAGGGGGACCAGAGAACTGACTGGTTGAGGGACCAGAGAACTGACTGGTAGGGGGACCAGAGAACTGAGACCAGAGAACTGACTGGTAGGGGACCAGAGAACTGAGACCAGAGAACTGACTGGTAGGGGGACCAGAGAACTGGTAGGGAGGGGGACCAGAGAACTGGTAGGGAGGGGGACCGGAGAACTGAGACCAGAGATCTGACTGGTAGGGGGACCAGAGAACTGGAACAGGGGACCAGAGAACTGAATGGTAGGGGGACCAGAGAACTGAGACCAGAGATCTGAGACCAGAGAACTGAGACCAGAGAACTGACTGGTAGGGGGACCAGAGAACTGAGACCAGAGAACTGACTGGTAGGGGGACCAGAAAACTGACTGGTAGGGGGCCCAGAGAACTGAGACCAGAGAACTGAGACCAGAGAACTGACTGGTAGGGGGACCAGAGAACTGACTGGTAGGGGGACCAGAGAACTGAGATCAGGGAACTGGTAGGGAGGGAGACCAGAGAACTGGTAGGGAGGGAGACCAGAGAACTAAAAGGAGGAGGAACAGAGAACTGGTAGGGAGGGAGAACAGAGAACTGGTAGGGATGGAGACCAGAGAACTGACAGGGAGGGGGATCAGAGAACTGGTAGGGAGGGAGACCAGAGAACTGACAGGGAGGGGGACCAGAGAACTGACAGGGAGGGGGAACAGAGAACTGGTAGGGAGGGAGAACAGAGAACTGGTAGGGAGGGAGACCAGGGAACTGACATTGATGGAGACCAGAGAACTGGTAGGGAGGGGGACCAGAGAACTGGTAGGGAGGGAGAACAGAGAACTGGTAGGGAGGGATACCAGTGAACTGAGACCAGAGAACTGACAGGGAGGGGGACCAGAGAACTGGTAGGTAGGGGGACCAGAGAACTGAGATCGAAGAACTGACAGGGAGGGGGACCAGAGAACAGACAGGGAGGGGGACCAGAGAACTGACAGGGACGGAGACCAGAGAATTGATACCAGAGAACTGACAGGGAGGGGGACCAGAGAACTGGTAGGAAGGGGGACCAGAGAACTGGTAGGGGAGGGGGACCAGAGAACTGGTAGGGGAGGGGGACCAGAGAACTGGTAGGGAGGGAGAACAGAGAACTGAGACCAGGGAACTGGTAGGGGAGGAGACCAGAGAACTGGTAGGGAGGGAGACTAGAGAACTAAAAGGAGGAGGAACAGAGGACTGACAGGAGGGGGACCAGAGAACTGGTAGGGAGGTAGACCAGAGAACTGACAGGGAGGGGGACCAGAGAACTGACAGGGAGGGGGACCAGGTAACTGGTAGGGAGGGAGACCAGAGAATTGAGATCGAAGAACTGACAGGGAGGGGGACCAGAGAACTGGTAGGTAGGGGGACCAGAGAATTGAGATCGAAGAACTGGACAGGGAGGGGGACCAGAGAACTGGTAGGTAGGGGACCAGAGAATTGAGATCGAAGAACTGACAGGGAGGGGGACCAGAGAACTGGTAGGTAGGGGGACCAGAGAATTGAGATCGAAGAACTGACAGGGAGGGGGACCAGAGAACTGGTAGGTAGGGGGACCAGAGAATTGAGATCGAAGAACTGACAGGGAGGGGGACCAGAGAACAGACAGGGAGGGAGACCAGAGAACTGACAGAGATGGGGACCAGAGAACTGGTAGGGAGGGAGAACAGAGAACTGGTGGGGAGGGAGACCAGGGAACTGACAGGTAGGGGAGACCAGAGAACTGGTAGGGAGGGGGACCAGAGAACTGGTAGGGAGGGAGAACAGAGAACTGAGACCAGAGAACTGACAGGGAGGGGGACCAGAGAACTGGTAGGGAGGGAGAACAGAGAACTGTTAGGGAGGGAGACCAGGGAAATGACAGGGAGGGAGACCAGAGAACTGGTAGGGAGGTGGACCAGAGAACTGGTAGGGAGGGAGAACAGAGAACTGGTAGGGAGGGAGACCAGAGAACTGAGACCAGAGAACTGACAGGGAGGGGGACCAGAGAACTGGTAGGTAGGTTGACCAGAGAACTGAGATCGAAGAACTGACAGGGAGGGGGACCAGAGAACTGGCAGGGAGGAGACCAGAGAACTGACAGCGAGGGGTACCAGAGAACTGGTAGGGAGGGAGAACAGAGAACTGGTAGGGCGGGAGACCAGGGAACTGACAGGGAGGGAGAACAGAGAACTGGTAGGGAGGGAGAACAGAGAACTGGTAGGGAGGGAGACCAGGGAACTGAAAGTGATGGAGACCAGAGAACTGGTAGGGAGGGGGACCAGAAAACTGGTAGGGAGGGGGACCAGAGAACTGGTAGGGAGGGAGACCAGTGAACTGAGACCAGAGAACTGACAGGGAGGGGGACCAGAGAACTGGTAGGTAGGGGGACCAGAGAACTGAGATCGAAGAACTGACAGGGAGGGGACCAGAGAACAGACAGGGAGGGGGACCAGAGAACTGACAGGGACGGAGACCAGAGAATTGATGCCAGAGAACTGACAGGGAGGGGACCAGAGAACTGGTAGGGAGGGGGACCAGAGAACTGGTAGGGAGGGGGACCAGAGAACTGAGACCAGAGAACTGACTGGTAGGGGGACCAGAGAACTGAGACCAGAGAACTGGTAGGGAGGAGACCAGAGAACTGACAGGAGGAGGAACAGAGAACTGACAGGGAGGGGACCAGAGAACTGGTAGGGAGGTAGACCAGAGAACTGGTAGGGAGGGAGACCAGGGAACTGACTGGGAGGGGGACCAGAGAATTGACAGGGAGGAAGACCAAAGAAATGACAGGGAGGGGTACCAGAGAACTGGTAGGGAGGGAGAACAGCGAACAAGTAGGGAGGGAGACCAGGGAACTGACAGGGAGGGAGACCAGAGAACTGGTAGGGAGGAGACCAGAGAACTGACAGGGAGGGGGACCAGAGAACAGACAGGGAGGGGGACAAGAGAACTGGTAGGGAGGGGGACCAAAGGACTGGTAGGGAGGGGGACCAGAGAACTGGTAGGGAGGGGGACCAGAAAACTGGTAGGGAGGGAGAACAGAGAACTGAGACCAGGGAACTGGTAGGGAGGGAGACCAGAGAACTGGTAGGGAGGGAGACTAGAGAACTAAAAGGAGGAGGAACAGAGGACTGACAGGGAGGGGGACCAGAGAACTGGTAGGGAGGTAGACCAGAGAACTGACAGGGAGGGGGACCAGAGAACTGACAGGGAGGGGGACCAGAGAACTGACAGGGAGGGGGACCAGAGAACTGACAGGGATGGGGACCAGAGAACTGGTAGGGAGGGGGACCAGAAAACTGGTAGGGAGGGAGAACAGAGAACTGAGACCAGAGAACTGACAGGGAGGGGGACCAGAGAACTGGTAGGTAGGGGGACGAGAGAACTGAGATCGAAGAACTGACAGGGAGGGGGACCAGAGAACTGACAGGGAGGGGGACCAGAGAACTGGTAGCGAGGGAGAACAGAGAACTGGTAGGGAGGGAGACCAGAGAACTGGTAGGGAGGGAGAACAGAGAACTGGTAGGGAGGGAGACCAGAGAACTGGTAGGGAGGAGACCAGAGAACTGGTAGGGAGGGAGAATAATATAATATAATATAATAATAATATATCCCATTTAGCAGACGCTTTTGTCCAAAGCGACTTACAAGTCGGCTGGGGCCACTACTTTTACATATGGGTGGTCCCAGCGGGAATCGAACCCACGACGCTTGGCGCTTGCAAGCGCCATGCTCTACCGACTGAGCCACACAGGACAGAGAACTGACTGGTAGGGGGACTAGAGAACTGACTGGTAGGGGGACCAGAGAACTGACTGGTAGGGGGACCAGAGAACTGAGACCAGGGAACTGGTAGGGAGGAGACCAGAGAACTGGTAGGGAGGGAGACCAGAGAACTAAAAGGAGGAGGAACAGAGAACTGACAGGGAGGGGGACTAGAGAACTGGTAGGGAGGGAGAACAGAGAACTGAGACCAGAGAACTGACAGGGAGGGGGACCAGAGAACTGAGACCAGGGAACTGGTAGGGGAGGGAGACCAGAGAACTGGTAGGGAGGGAGACCAGAGAACTGGTAGGGAGGGAGACCAGAGAACTAAAAGGAGGAGGAACAGAGAACTGACAGCGAGGGGGACCAGAGAACTGAGACCAGGGAACTGGTAGGGGAGGGGACCAGAGAACTGGTAGGGAGGGAGAACAGAGAACAAGTAGGGAGGGAGACCAGAGAACTGAGACCAGAGAACTGACAGGGAAGGGGACCAGAGAACTGGTAGGGAGGTAGACCAGAGAACTGACAGGGAGGGGGACCAGAGAACTGCCGGTGAGGGGGACCAGAGAACTGGTAGGGAGGGAGAACAGAGAACTGGTAGGGAGGGAGACCAGAGAACTGACAGGGATGGGGACCAGAGAACTGGTAGGGAGGGAGAACAGAGAACTGAGACCAGAGAACTGACAGGGAGGGGGACCAGAGAACTGGTAGGGAGGGGACCAAAGAACTGGTAGGGTGGGGGACCAGAGAACTGGTAGGGGAGGGGGACCAGAAAACTGGTAGGGAGGGAGAACAGAGAACTGAGACCAGGAACTGGTAGGGAGGAGACCAGAGAACTGGTAGGGAGGTAGACCAGAGAACTGACAGGGAGGGGGACCAGAGAACTGACAGGGAGGGGGACCAGAGAACTGACAGGGAGGGGGACCAGAGAACTGACAGGGATGGGGACCAGAGAACTGGTAGGGAGGGGGGACCAGAAAACTGGTAGGGAGGGAGAACAGAGAACTGAGACCAGAGAACTGACAGGGAGGGGGACCAGAGAACTGGTAGGTAGGGGGACGAGAGAACTGAGATCGAAGAACTGACAGGGAGGGGGACCAGAGAACTGACAGGGAGGGGGACCAGAGAACTGGTAGCGAGGGAGAACAGAGAACTGGTAGGGAGGGAGACCAGAGAACTGGTAGGGAGGGAGAACAGAGAACTGGTAGGGAGGAGACCAGAGAACTGAGACCAGAGAACAGACAGGGAGGGGGACCAGAGAACTGACAGGGACGGAGACCAGAGAATTGATACCAGAGAACTGACAGGGAGGGGGACCAGAGAACTGGTAGGGAGGAGACCAGAGAACGGGTAGGGAGGGGGACCAGAGAACTGAGACCAGAGAACTGACTGGTAGGGGGACTAGAGAACTGACTGGTAGGGGGACCAGAGAACTGACTGGTAGGGCGACCAGAGAACTGGAGACCAGGGAACTGGTAGGGGAGGGAGACCAGAGAACTGGTAGGGAGGAGACCAGAGAACTAAAAGGAGGAGGAACAGAGAACTGACAGCGAGGGGGACCAGAGAACTGAGACCAGGGAACTGGTAGGGAGGGGGACCAGAGAACTGGTAGGGAGGGAGAACAGAGAACTGGTAGGGAGGGAGACCAGAGAACTGAGACCAGAGAACTGACAGGGAAGGGGACCAGAGAACTGGTAGGGAGGGAGACCAGAGATCTCAAAGGAGGACGAACAGACGACTGACAGGAGGGGGACCAGAGAACTGGTAGGGAGGTAGACCAGAGAACTGACAGGGGAGGGGGACCAGAGAACTGCCGGTGAGGGGACCAGAGAACTGGTAGGCAGGGAGACCAGGGAACTGACAGGGATGGGGACCAGAGAACTGGTAGGGAGGGAGAACAGAGAACTGGTAATGAGGAGACCAGAGAACTGGTAGGGAGTGGGACCAGAGAACTGGTAGGGAGGGAGAACAGAGAACTGAGACCAGAGAACTGACAGGGAGGGGGACCAGAGAACTGACAGGGAGGGGGAACAGAGAACTGGTAGGGAGGGAGACCAGAGAACTGACAGGGATGGGGACCAGAGAACTGGTAGTGAGGGAGACCAGAGATCTCAAAGGAGGACGAACAGATGACTGACAGGAGGGGGACCAGAGAACTGGTAGGGAGGTAGACCAGAGAACTGACAGGGAGGGGGACCAGAGAACTGCCGGTGAGGGGGACCAGAGAACTGGTAGGGAGGGAGAACAGAGAACTGGTAGGGAGGGAGACCAGAGAACTGACAGGGATGGGGACCAGAGAACTGGTAGGGAGGGAGAACAGAGAACTGGTAATGAGGGAGACCAGAGAACTGGTAGGGGAGGGGGACCAGAGAACTGGTAGGGAGGGAGAACAGAGAACTGAGACCAGAGAACTGACAGGGAGGGGGACCAGAGAACTGACAGGGAGGGGGAACAGAGAACTGGTAGGGAGGGAGACCAGAGAACTGACAGGGATGGGGACCAGAGAACTGGTAGGGAGGGGGACGAGAGAACTGAGATTGAAGAACTGACAGGGAGGGGGACCAGAGAACTGGTAGGGAGGGGGACCAGAGAACTGAGACCTGAGAACTGACTGGTAGGGGGGACCAGAGAACTGACTGGTAGGGGGACCAGAGAACTGAGACCAGTGAACTGGTAGGGAGGGAGACCAGAGAACTGGTAGGGAGGGAGACCAGAGAACTAAAAGGAGGAGGAACAGAGAACTGACAGGGAGGGGGACCAGAGAACTGGTAGGGAGGTAGACCAGAGAACTGACAGGGAGGGAGACCAGAGAACTGGTAGGGAGGGAGAACAGAGAACTTGTAGGGAGGGAGACCAGAGAACTGGTAGGGAGGGGGACCAGAGAACTGAGAGGGATGGGGACCAGAGAACTGGTAGGGAGGAGACCAGAGAACTGACAGGGAGGGAGACCAGAGAACTGGTAGGGAGGGAGAACAGAGAACTGGTAGGGAGGAGACCAGAGAACTGGTAGGGAGGGGGACCAGAGAACTGACAGGGAGCGGGACCAGAGAACTGGTAGGGAGGGAGACCAGAGAACTGACAGGGATGGGGACCAGAGAACTGGTAGGGAGGGAGAACAGAGAACTGGTAGGGAGGGAGACCAGAGAACTGACAGGGAGGGAGACCAGGGATCTGACAGGGAGGAGACCAGAGAACTGGTAGGGAGGGGACCAGAGAACTGGTAGGAAGGGAGAACAGAGAACTGAGACCAGAGAACTGACAAGGAGGGGGACCAGAGAACTGAACTGGTAGGTAGGGGGACCAGAGAACTGAGATCGAAGAACTGACAGGGAGGGGTACCAGAGTACAGACATGGAGGGGACCAGAGAACTGACAGGGACGGAGACCAGAGAAGTGAGACCAGAGAACTGACAGGGAGGGACACCATAGAACTGACAGGGAGGGGGACCAGAGAACTGACAGGGAGGGAGAACAGAGAACTGGTAGGGAGGGAGACCAGGGAACTGAAAGTGATGGAGACCAGAGAACTGGTAGTGAGGGAGACCAGAGAACTGGTAGGGAGGGAGAACAGAGAACTGGTAGGGAGGAGACCAGTGAACTGAGACCAGAGAACTGACAGGGAGGGGGACCAGAGAACTGGTAGGTAGGGGGACCAGAGAACTGAGATCGAAGAACTGACAGGGAGGGGGACCAGAGAACAGACAGGGAGGGGGACCAGAGAACTGTAAGGGACGGAGACCAGAGAATTGATACCAGAGAACGGACAGGGAGGGGACCAGAGAACTGGTAGGGAGGTGGACCAGAGAACTGGTAGGGAGGGGGACCAGAGAACTGGTAGGGAGGGGGACCAGAGAACTGACAGGGATGGGGACCAGAGAACTGGTAGGGAGGGGGAACAGAGAACTGGTAGGGAGGGAGAACAGAGAACTGAGACCAGAGAACTGACAGGGGAGGGGACCAGAGAACTGGTAGGTAGGGGACGAGAGAACTGAGATCGAAGAACTGACAGGGAGGGGGACCAGAGAACTGACAGGGAGGGGGACCAGAGAACTGGTAGGGAGGGAGAACAGAGAACTGGTAGGGGAGGAGACCAGAGAACGGGTAGGGAGGGAGAACAGAGAACTGAGACCAGAGAACTGACAGGGAGGGGGCCCAGAGAACTGACAGGGAGGGGGACCAGAGAGCTGGTAGGGAGGGGACCAGAGAACTGTCAGGGAGGGGGACCAGAGAACTGAGACCAGAGAACTGACTGGTAGGGGGACTAGAGAACTGACTGGTAGATGGACCAGAGAACTGACTGGTAGGGGGACCAGAGAACTGAGACCAGGGAACTGGTAGGGAGGAGACCAGAGAACTGGTAGGGAGGGAGACCAGAGAACTAAAAGGAGGAGGAACAGAGAACTGACAGCGAGGGGGACCAGAGAACTGAGACCAGGGAACTGGTAGGGGAGGGGACCAGAGAACTGGTAGGGAGGAGAACAGAGAACTGGTAGGGAGGAGACCAGAGAACTGAGACCAGAGAACTGACAGGGAAGGGGACCAGAGAACTGGTAGGGAGGGAGACCAGAGAACTAAAAGGAGGAGTAACAGAGGACTGACAGGAGGGGGACCAGAGAACTGGTAGGGAGGGGGACCAGAGAACTGGTAGGGAGGAGACCAGAGAACTGGTAGGGAGGGAGACCAGAGATCTCAAAGGAGGACGAACAGACGACTGACAGGAGGGGGACCAGAGAACTGGTAGGGAGGTAGACCAGAGAACTGACAGGGAGGGGGACCAGAGAATTGCCGGTGAGGGGGACTAGAGAACTGGTAGGCAGAGAGACCAGAGAACTGACAGGGATGGGGACCAGAGAACTGGTAGGGAGGGAGAACAGAGAACTGGTAATGAGGGAGACCAGAGAACTGGTAGGGAGGGGACCAGAGAACTGGTAGGGAGGAGAACAGAGAACTGAGACCAGAGAACTGACAGGGAGGGGGACCAGAGAACTGACAGGGAGGGGGAACAGAGAACTGGTAGGGAGGGAGACCAGAGAACTGACAGGGATGGGGACCAGAGAACTGGTAGTGAGGGAGACCAGAGATCTCAAGGAGGACGAACAGATGACTGACAGGAGGGGACCAGAGAACTGGTAGGGAGGTAGACCAGAGAACTGACAGGGAGGGGGACCAGAGAACTGCCGGTGAGGGGGACCAGAGAACTGGTAGGGAGGGAGAACAGAGAACTGGTAGGGAGGAGACCAGAGAACTGATAGGGATGGGGACCAGAGAACTGGTAGGGAGGGAGAACAGAGAACTGGTAATGAGGAGACCAGAGAACTGGTAGGGAGGGGGACCAGAGAACTGGTAGGGAGGAGAACAGAGAACTGAGACCAGAGAACTGACAGGGAGGGGGACCAGAGAACTGACAGGGAGGGGGAACAGAGAACTGGTAGGGAGGGAGACCAGAGAACTGACAGGGATGGGGACCAGAGAACTGGTAGGGAGGGAGAACAGAGAACTGGTAGGGAGGGGGACGAGAGAACTGAGATTGAAGAACTGACAGGGAGGGGACCAGAGAACTGGTAGGGAGGGGGACCAGAGAACTGAGACCTGAGAACTGACTGGTAGGGGGACCAGAGAACTGACTGGTAGGGGGACCAGAGAACTGAGACCAGTGAACTGGTAGGGAGGGAGACCAGAGAACTGGTAGGGAGGGAGACCAGAGAACTAAAAGGAGGAGGAACAGAGAACTGACAGGGAGGGGGACCAGAGAACTGGTAGGGAGGTAGACCAGAGAACTGACAGGGAGGAGACCAGAGAACTGGTAGGGAGGAGAACAGAGAACTTGTAGGGAGGGAGACCAGAGAACTGGTAGGGAGGGGACCAGAGAACTGACAGGGATGGGGACCAGAGAACTGGTAGGGAGGAGACCAGAGAACTGACAGGGAGGGAGACCAGAGAACTGGTAGGGAGGGAGAACAGAGAACTGGTAGGGAGGAGACCAGAGAACTGGTAGGGAGGGGGACCAGAGAACTGACAGGGAGCGGGACCAGAGAACTGGTAGGGAGGAGACCAGAGAACTGACAGGGATGGGGACCAGAGAACTGGTAGGGAGGGAGAACAGAGAACTGGTAGGGAGGGAGACCAGAGAACTGACAGGGAGGAGACCAGGGATCTGACAGGGAGGGAGACCAGAGAACTGGTAGGGAGGGGGACCAGAGAACTGGTAGAAAGGGAGAACAGAGAACTGAGACCAGAGAACTGACAAGGAGGGGACCAGAGAACTGAACTGGTAGGTAGGGGGACCAGAGAACTGAGATCGAAGAACTGACAGGGAGGGGTACCAGAGTACAGACATGGAGGGGGACCAGAGAACTGACAGGGACGGAGACCAGAGAAGTGAGACCAGAGAACTGACAGGGAGGGACACCATAGAACTGACAGGGAGGGGGACCAGAGAACTGACAGGGAGGGAGAACAGAGAACTGGTAGGGAGGGAGACCAGGGAACTGAGACCAGGGAACTGGTAGGGGAGGGGGACCAGAGAACTGGTAGGGAGGAGAACAGAGAACTGGTAGGGAGGAGACCAGAGAACTGAGACCAGAGAACTGACAGGGAAGGGGACCAGAGAACTGGTAGGGAGGAGACCAGAGATCTCAAAGGAGGACGAACAGACGACTGACAGGAGGGGGACCAGAGAACTGGTAGGGAGGTAGACCAGAGAACTGACAGGGAGGGGGACCAGAGAATTGCCGGTGAGGGGGACTAGAGAACTGGTAGGCAGAGAGACCAGAGAACTGACAGGGATGGGGACCAGAGAACTGGTAGGAGGGAGAACAGAGAACCTGTAATGAGGGAGACCAGAGAACTGGTAGGGAGGGGGACCAGAGAACTGGTAGGGAGGAGAACAGAGAACTGAGACCAGAGAACTGACAGTGAGGGGGACCAGAGAACTGACAGGGAGGGGGAACAGAGAACTGGTAGGGAGGAGACCAGAGAACTGACAGGGATGGGGACCAGAGAACTGGTAGTGAGGGAGACCAGAGATCTCAAAGGAGGACGAACAGATGACTGACAGGAGGGGGACCAGAGAACTGGTAGGGAGGTAGACCAGAGAACTGACAGGGAGGGGGACCAGAGAACTGCCGGTGAGGGGGACCAGAGAACTGGTAGGGAGGGAGAACAGAGAACTGGTAGGGAGGGAGACCAGAGAACTGACAGGGATGGGGACCAGAGAACTGGTAGGGAGGGAGAACAGAGAACTGGTAATGAGGGAGACCAGAGAACTGGTAGGGAGGGGGACCAGAGAACTGGTAGGGAGGGAGAACAGAGAACTGAGACCAGAGAACTGACAGGGAGGGGGACCAGAGAACTGACAGGGGGGGAACAGAGAACTGGTAGGGAGGGAGACCAGAGAACTGACAGGGATGGGGACCAGAGAACTGGTAGGGAGGGAGAACAGAGAACTGGTAGGGAGGGGGACGAGAGAACTGAGATTGAAGAACTGACAGGGAGGGGGACCAGAGAACTGGTAGGGAGGGGGACCAGAGAACTGAGACCTGAGAACTGACTGGTAGGGGGACCAGAGAACTGACTGGTAGGGGGACCAGAGAACTGAGACCAGTGAACTGGTAGGGAGGGAGACCAGAGAACTGGTAGGGAGGAGACCAGAGAACTAAAGGAGGAGGAACAGAGAACTGACAGGGAGGGGGACCAGATAACTGGTAGGGAGGTAGACCAGAGAACTGACAGGGAGGGAGACCAGAGAACTGGTAGGGAGGGAGAACAGAGAACTTGTAGGGAGGGAGACCAGAGAACTGGTAGGGAGGGGGACCAGAGAACTGACAGGGATGGGGACCAGAGAACTGGTAGGGAGGGAGACCAGAGAACTGACAGGGAGGAGACCAGAGAACTGGTAGGGAGGGAGAACAGAGAACTGGTAGGGAGGAGACCAGAGAACTGGTAGGGAGGGGGACCAGAGAACTGACAGGGAGCGGGACCAGAGAACTGGTAGGGAGGGAGACCAGAGAACTGACAGGGATGGGGACCAGAGAACTGGTAGGGAGGGAGAACAGAGAACTGGTAGGGAGGGAGACCAGAGAACTGACAGGGAGGGAGACCAGGGATCTGACAGGGAGGAGACCAGAGAACTGGTAGGGAGGGGGACCCGAGAACTGGTAGAAAGGGAGAACAGAGAACTGAGACCAGAGAACTGACAAGGAGGGGGACCAGAGAACTGAACTGGTAGGTAGGGGGACCAGAGAACTGAGATCGAAGAACTGACAGGGAGGGGTACCAGAGTACAGACATGGAGGGGGACCAGAGAACTGACAGGGACGGAGACCAGAGAAGTGAGACCAGAGAACTGACAGGGAGGGACACCATAGAACTGACAGGGAGGGGGACCAGAGAACTGACAGGGAGGGAGAACAGAGAACTGGTAGGGAGGAGACCAGGGAACTGAAAGTGATGGAGACCAGAGAACTGGTAGGGAGGGGGACCAGAGAACTGGTAGGGAGGGAGAACAGAGAACTGGTAGGGAGGAGACCAGTGAACTGAGACCAGAGAACTGACAGGGAGGGGGACCAGAGAACTGGTAGGTAGGGGGACCAGAGAACTGAGATCGAAGAACTGACAGGGAGGGGGACCAGAGAACAGACAGGGAGGGGGACCAGAGAACTGTAAGGGACGGAGACCAGAGAATTGATACCAGAGAACGGACAGGGAGGGGGACCAGAGAACTGGTAGGGAGGTGGACCAGAGAACTGGTAGGGAGGGGGACCAGAGAACTGGTAGGGAGGGGACCAGAGAACTGAGACCAGAGAACTGACTGGTAGGGGGACGAGAGAACTGAGACCAGAGAACTGGTAGGAGGAGACCAGAGAACTGACAGGAGGAGGAACAGAGAACTGGTAGGGAGGTAGACCAGAGAACTGACAGGGAGGGAGACCAGAGAACTGACAGGTAGGTGGACCAGAGAATTGACAGGGAGGAAGACCAAAGAAATGACAGGGAGGGGTACCAGAGAACTGGTAGGGAGGAGAACAGAGAACAAGTAGGGAGGAGACCAGGGAACTGACAGGGAGGAGACCAGAGAACTGGTAGGGAGGAGACCAGAGAACTGACAGGGAGGGGGACCAGAGAACAGACAGGGAGGGGGACAAGAGAACTGGTAGGGAGGGGGACCAAAGAACTGGTAGGGAGGGGGACCAGAGAACTGAGACCAGGGAACTGGTAGGGAGGGAGACCAGAGAACTGGTAGGGAGGGAGACCAGAGAACTAAAAGGAGGAGGAACAGAGGACTGACAGGAGGGGGACCAGAGAACTGGTAGGGAGGTAGACCAGAGAACTGACAGGGACGGGGACCAGAGAACTGACAGGGAGGGGGACCAGAGAACTGACAGTGAGGGGGACCAGAGAACTGACAGGGATGGGGACCAGAGAACTGGTAGGGAGGGGGACCAGAAAACTGGTAGGGAGGGAGAACAGAGAACTGAGACCAGAGAACTGACAGGGAGGGGGACCAGAGAACTGGTAGGTAGGGGGACGAGAGAACTGAGATCGAAGAACTGACAGGGAGGGGGACCAGAGAACTGACAGGGAGGGAGACCAGAGAACTGACTGGTAGGGGGACCAGAGAACTGAGACGAGAGAACTGAGACCAGAGAACTGACTGGTAGGGGGACCAGAGAACTGAGACCAGAGAACTGACTGGTAGGGGAACCAGAGAACTGACTGGTAGGGGGACCAGAGAACTGGTAGGTACGGGAACCAGAGAAATGACTGGTAGGGGAACCAGAGAACTGACTGGTAGGGGGACCAGAGAACTGACTGGTAGGGGACCAGAGAACTGACTGGTAGGGGGACCAGAGAACTGAGTCCAGAGAACTGAGACCAGGGAACTGGTAGGGAGGGGACCAGAGAACTGGTAGGGTGTGAGACCAGAGAACTGGTAGGGTGTGAGACCAGAGAACTGGTAGTGAGGGGGACCAGAGAACTGACAGGGAGGGGTACCAGAGAACTGGTAGGGAGGGATTCCAGAGAACTGGTAGGGAGGAGACCAGAGAACTGACAGGGAGGGGGACCAGAGAACTGGTAGGGGAGGGGGACCAGAGAACTGGTAGGGAGGGAGACCAGGGAACTGAAAGTGATGGAGACCAGAGAACTGGTAGGGAGGGGACCAGAGAACTGGTAGGGAGGGAGAACAGAGAACTGGTAGGGAGGGAGACCAGTGAACTGAGACCAGAGAACTGACAGGGAGGGGGACCAGAGAACTGGTAGGTAGGGGGACCAGAGAACTGAGATCGAAGAACTGACAGGGAGGGGGACCAGAGAACAGACAGGGAGGGGACCAGAGAACTGTAAGGGACGGAGACCAGAGAATTGATACCAGAGAACGGACAGGGAGGGGGACCAGAGAACTGGTAGGGAGGTGGACCAGAGAACTGGTAGGGAGGGGGACCAGAGAACTGGTAGGGAGGGGGACCAGAGAACTGAGACCAGAGAACTGACTGGTAGGGGGACGAGAGAACTGAGACCAGAGAACTGGTAGGGAGGGAGACCAGAGAACTGACAGGAGGAGGAACAGAGAACTGGTAGGGAGGTAGACCAGAGAACTGACAGGGAGGAGACCAGAGAACTGACAGGTAGGTGGACCAGAGAATTGACAGGGAGGAAGACCAAAGAAATGACAGGGAGGGGTACCAGAGAACTGGTAGGGAGGGAGAACAGAGAACAAGTAGGGAGGGAGACCAGGGAACTGACAGGGAGGAGACCAGAGAACTGGTAGGGAGGGAGACCAGAGAACTGACAGGGAGGGGGACCAGAGAACAGACAGGGAGGGGACAAGAGAACTGGTAGGGAGGGGGACCAAAGAACTGGTAGGGAGGGGGACCAGAGAACATAGACCAGGAACTGGTAGGGGAGGAGACCAGAGAACTGGTAGGGAGGAGACCAGAGAACTAAAAGGAGGAGGAACAGAGGACTGACAGGAGGGGGACCAGAGAACTGGTAGGGAGGTAGACCAGAGAACTGACAGGGAGGGGGACCAGAGAACTGACAGGGAGGGGGACCAGAGAACTGACAGTGAGGGGGACCAGAGAACTGACAGGGATGGGGACCAGAGAACTGGTAGGGAGGGGACCAGAAAACTGGTAGGGAGGGAGAACAGAGAACTGAGACCAGAGAACTGACAGGGAGGGGGACCAGAGAACTGGTAGGTAGGGGGACGAGAGAACTGAGATCGAAGAACTGACAGGGAGGGGGACCAGAGAACTGACAGGGAGGGAGACCAGAGAACTGACTGGTAGGGGGACCAGAGAACTGAGACGAGAGAACTGAGACCAGAGAACTGACTGGTAGGGGGACCAGAGAACTGAGACCAGAGAACTGACTGGTAGGGGAACCAGAGAACTGACTGGTAGGGGGACCAGAGAACTGGTAGGTACGGGAACCAGAGAAATGACTGGTAGGGGAACCAGAGAACTGACTGGTAGGGGGACCAGAGAACTGACTGGTAGGGGACCAGAGAACTGACTGGTAGGGGGACCAGAGAACTGAGTCCAGAGAACTGAGACCAGGGAACTGGTAGGGAGGGGACCAGAGAACTGGTAGGGTGTGAGACCAGAGAACTGGTAGGGTGTGAGACCAGAGAACTGGTAGTGAGGGGGACCAGAGAACTGACAGGGAGGGGTACCAGAGAACTGGTAGGGGAGGGATTCCAGAGAACTGGTAGGGAGGGAGACCAGAGAACTGACAGGGAGGGGGACCAGAGAACTGGTAGGGAGGGGGACCAGAGAACTGGTAGGGAGGGAGAACAGAGAACTTGTAGGGGGGCCAGAGAACTGACTGGTAGGGGGACCAGAGAACTGAGACCAGAGAACTGAGACCAGAGAACTGACTGGTAGGGGGACCAGAGAACTGAGACCAGAGAACTGACTGGTAGGGGGACCAGAGAACTGGTAGGGGGACCAGAGAACTGACTGGTAGGGGGACCAGAGAACTGACAGGGACGGAGACCAGAGAAGTGAGACCAGAGAACTGACAGGGAGGGACACCATAGAACTGACAGGGAGGGGGACCAGAGAACTGACAGGGAGGGGGACCAGAGAACTGGTAGGGAGGGGGACCAGAGAACTGGTAGGGAGGGAGAACAGAGAACTTGTAGGGGGGCCAGAGAACTGAGACCAGGGAACTGACTGGTAGGGGGACCAGAGAACTGGTAGGGGACCAGAGAACTGACTGGTAGGGGGACCAGAGAACTGAGACCAGAGAACTGAGACCAGAGAACTGACTGGTAGGGGGACCAGAGAACTGGTAGGGAGGGGGAGCAGAGAACTGAGACCAGAGAACTGACTGGTAGGGGGACCAGAGACATGGTAGGGAGACCAGAGAACTGACTGGTAGGGGGACCAGAGAACTGAGACGAGAGAACTGAGACCAGAGAACTGACTGGTAGGGGGACCAGAGAACTGAGACCAGAGAACTGACTGGTAGGGGAACCAGAGAACTGACTGGTAGGGGGACCAGAGAACTGGTAGGTACGGGAACCAGAGAAATGACTGGTAGGGGAACCAGAGAACTGACTGGTAGGGGACCAGAGAACTGACTGGTAGGGGACCAGAGAACTGAGACCAGAGAACTGAGACCAGGGAACTGGTAGGGAGGGGACCAGAGAACTGGTAGGGTGTGAGACCAGAGAACTCGTAGGGTGTGAGACCAGAGAACTGGTAGTGAGGGGGACCAGAGAACTGACAGGGAGGGGTACCAGAGAACTGGTAGGGAGGGATTCCAGAGAACTGGTAGGGAGGAGACCAGAGAACTGACAGGGAGGGGGACCAGAGAACTGACAGGGAGGGGGACCAGAGAACTGGTAGGGAGGGGACCGGAGAACTGGTAGGGAGATGGACCAGAGAACTGGTAGGAAGGGAGAACAGAGAACTGAGACCAGAGAACTGACAAGGAGGGGGACCAGAGAACTGAACTGGTAGGTAGGGGGACCAGAGAACTGAGATCGAAGAACTGGTAGGGAGGGAGACCAGAGTACAGACAGGGAGGGGGACCAGAGAACTGACAGGGACGGAGACCAGAGAAGTGAGACCAGAGAACTGACAGGGAGGGACACCATAGAACTGACAGGGAGGGGGACCAGAGAACTGACAGGGAGGGGGACCAGAGAACTGGTAGGGAGAGGGGGACCAGAGAACTGGTAGGGAGGGAGAACAGAGAACTAGTAGGGGGCCAGAGAACTGAGACCAGAGAACTGACTGGTAGGGGGACCAGAGAACTGGTAGGGGGACCAGAGAACTGACTGGTAGGGGGACCAGAGAACTGACAGGGACGGAGACCAGAGAAGTGAGACCAGAGAACTGACAGGGAGGGACACCATAGAACTGACAGGGAGGGGGACCAGAGAACTGACAGGGAGGGGGACCAGAGAACTGGTAGGGGAGGGGGACCAGAGAACTGGTAGGGGGAGAACAGAGAACTTGTAGGGGGGGCCAGAGAACTGACTGGTAGGGGGACCAGAGAACTGAGACCAGAGAACTGACTGGTAGGGGGACCAGAGAACTGAGACCAGAGAACTGACTGGTAGGGGGACCAGAGAACTGAGACCAGAGAACTGACTGGTAGGGGGACCAGAGAACTGGTAGGGGGACCAGAGAACTGACTGGTAGGGGGACCAGAGAACTGAGACCAGAGAACTGAGACCAGAGAACTGACTGGTAGGGGGACCAGAGAACTGAGACCAGAGAACTGACTGGTAGGGGGACCAGAGAACTGAGACCAGAGAACTGACTGGTGGGGGACCAGATAACTGACTGGTAGGGGGACCAGAGAACTGACTGGTAGGGGGACCAGAGAACTGACTTGTAGGGGAACCAGAGAACTGTCTGGTAGGGCAACCAGAGAACTGACTGGTAGGGGAACCAGAGAACTGAGACCAGAGAACTGACTGGTAGGGGAACCAGAGAACTGACTGGTAGGGGGACCAGAGAACTGAGACCAGAGAACTGACTGGTAGGGGAACCAGAGAACTGACTGGTAGGGGGACCAGAGAACTCACAGGGAGGGGGACCAGAGAACTGGTAGGTAGGGGGACCAGAGAACTGGTAGGGAGGGGGACCAGAGAACTGGTAGGGGACCAGAGAACTGACTGGTAGGGGGACCAGAGAACTGACAGGGACGGAGACCAGAGAAGTGAGACCAGAGAACTGACAGGGAGGGACACCATAGAACTGACAGGGAGGGGACCAGAGAACTGACAGGGAGGGGGACCAGAGAACTGGTAGGGAGGGGGACCAGAGAACTGGTAGGGAGGGAGAACAGAGAACTTGTAGGGGGGCCAGAGAACTGACTGGTAGGGGGACCAGAGAACTGAGACCAGAGAACTGAGACCAGAGAACTGACTGGTAGGGGACCAGAGAACTGAGACCAGAGAACTGACTGGTAGGGGGACCAGAGAACTGAGACCAGAGAACTGACTGGTAGGGGGACCAGAGAACTGGTAGGGGGACCAGAGAACTGACTGGTAGGGGACCAGAGAACTGAGACCAGAGAACTGAGACCAGAGAACTGACTGGTAGGGGGACCAGAGAACTGAGACCAGAGAACTGACTGGTAGGGGGACCAGAGAACTGAGACCAGAGAACTGACTGGTAGGGGACCAGATAACTGACTGGTAGGGGGACCAGAGAACTGACTGGTAGGGGGACCAGAGAACTGACTGGTAGGGGAACCAGAGAACTGTCTGGTAGGGAAACCAGAGAACTGACTGGTAGGGGAACCAGAGAACTGAGACCAGAGAACTGACTGGTAGGGGAACCAGAGAACTGACTGGTAGGGGGACCAGAGAACTGAGACCAGAGAACTGACTGGTAGGGGAACCAGAGAACTGACTGGTAGGGGGACCAGAGAACTCACAGGGAGGGGGACCAGAGAACTGGTAGGTAGGGGGACCAGAGAACTGGTAGGGAGGGGGACCAGAGAACTGGTAGGAAGGGGGACCAGAGAACTGAGACCAGAGAACTGACTGGTAGGGGGACTAGAGAACTGACTGGTAGGGGGACCAGAGAACTGAGACCAGAGAACTGAGACCAGAGAACTGACTGGTAGGGGGACCAGAGAACTGGTAGGGAGGGGGAGCAGAGATCTGGTTGGGAGGGGGACCAGAGAACTTAGACAAGAGAACTGACTGGTAGGGGGACCAGAGACATGGTAGGGAGACCAGAGAACTGACTGGTAGGGGGACCAGAGAACTGAGATGAGAGAACTGCTACCAGAGAACTGACTGGTAGGGGGACCAGAGAACTGAGACCAGAGAACTGACTGGTAGGGGAACCAGAGAACTGACTGGTAGGGGGACCAGAGAACTGGTAGGTACGGGAACCAGAGAAATGACTGGTAGGGGAACCAGAGAACTGACTGGTAGGGGGACCAGAGAACTGACTGGTAGGGGACCAGAGAACTGACTGGTAGGGGGACCAGAGAACTGAGACCAGAGAACTGAGACCAGGTAACTGGTAGGGAGGGGGACCAGAGAACTGGTAGGGAGGGAGAACAGAGACCTGGTAGGTAGGGAGACCAGAGAACTGAGACCAGAGAACTGACAGGGAAGGGGACCAGAGAACTGGTAGGTAGGGGGACCAGAGAACTGAGATCGAAGACCTGACAGGGAGGGGGACCAGAGAACTGACAGGGAGGGAGACCAGAGTACAGACAGGGAGGGGGACCAGAGAACTGACAGGGACGGAGACCAGAGAAGTGAGACCAGAGAACTGACAGGGAGGGACACCATAGAACTGACAGGGAGGGGGACCAGAGAACTGACAGGGAGGGGGACCAGAGAACTGGTAGGGAGGGGACCAGAGAACTGGTAGGGAGGGAGAACAGAGAACTTGTAGGGGGGCCAGAGAACTGAGACCAGAGAACTGACTGGTAGGGGGACCAGAGAACTGGTAGGGGGACCAGAGAACTGACTGGTAGGGGGACCAGAGAACTGACAGGGACGGAGACCAGAGAAGTGAGACCAGAGAACTGACATGGAGGGACACCATAGAACTGACAGGGAGGGGGACCAGAGAACTGGTAGGGAGGGGGACCAGAGAACTGAGACCAGAGAACTGACATGGAGGGACACCATAGAACTGACAGGGAGGGGGACCAGAGAACTGACAGGGAGGGGGACCAGAGAACTGACAGGGAGGGGGACCAGAGAACTGGTAGGGGAGGGGGACCAGAGAACTGGTAGGGAGGGGGACCAGAGAACTGGTAGGGAGGGAGAACAGAGAACTTGTAGGGGGGCCAGAGAACTGAGACCAGAGAACTGACTGGTAGGGGGACCAGAGAACTGGTAGGGGGACCAGAGAACTGACTGTTAGGGGGACCAGAGAACTGAGACCAGAGAGCTGAGACCAGAGAACTGACTGGTAGGGGGACCAGAGAACTGAGACCAGAGAACTGACTGGTAGGGGGACCAGATAACTGACTGGTAGGGGGACCAGAGAACTGACTGGTAGGGGGACCAGAGAACTGACTGGTAGGGGAACCAGAGAACTGTCTGGTAGGGCAACCAGAGAACTGACTGGTAGGGGAACCAGAGAACTGAGACCAGAGAACTGACTGGTAGGGGAACCAGAGAACTGACTGGTAGGGGGACCAGAGAACTGAGACCAGAGAACTGACTGGTAGGGGAACCAGAGAACTGACTGGTAGGGGGACCAGAGAACTCACAGGGAGGGGGACCAGAGAACTGGTAGGTAGGGGGACCAGAGAACTGGTAGGGAGGGGGACCAGAGAACTGGTAGGGAGGGGGACCAGAGAACTGAGACCAGAGAACTGACTGGTAGGGGGACTAGAGAACTGACTGGTAGGGGGACCAGAGAACTGAGACCAGAGAACTGAGACCAGAGAACTGACTGGTAGGGGGACCAGAGAACTGGTAGGGAGGGGGAGCAGAGAACTGGTTGGGAGGGGGACCAGAGAACTGAGACCAGAGAACTGACTGGTAGGGGGACCAGAGACATGGTAGGGAGACCAGACAACTGACTGGTAGGGGGACCAGAGAACTGAGATGAGAGAACTGCTACCAGAGAACTGACTGGTAGGGGGACCAGAGAACTGAGACCAGAGAACTGACTGGTAGGGGAACCAGAGAACTGACTGGTAGGGGGACCAGAGAACTGGTAGGTACGGGAACCAGAGAAATGACTGGTAGGGGAACCAGAGAACTGACTGGTAGGGGACCAGAGAACTGACTGGTAGGGGGACCAGAGAACTGAGACCAGAGAACTGAGACCAGGGAACTGGTAGGGAGGGGGACCAGAGAACTGGTAGGGAGGGAGAACAGAGAACTGGTAGGTCGGGAGACCAGAGAACTGAGACCAGAGAACTGACAGGGAAGGGGACCAGAGAACTGGTAGGTAGGGGGACCAGAGAACTGAGATCGAAGACCTGACAGGGAGGGGGACCAGAGAACTCTTAGGGAGGGAGACCAGAGAACTGACAGGGAGGGGGACCAGAGAACTGACTGGTAGGGGACCAGAGAACTGACTGGTAGGGGGACCAGAGAACTGAGACCAGAGAACTGAGACCAGGGAACTGGTAGGGAGTTGGACCAGAGAACTGGTAGGGAGGGAGAACAGAGAACTGGTAGTTAGGGAGACCAGAGAACTGAGACCAGAGAACTGACAGGGAAGGGGACCAGAGAACTGGTAGGTAGAGGGACCAGAGAACTGAGATCGAAGACCTGACAGGGAGGGGGACCAGAGAACTGACAGGGAGGGGGACCAGAGAACTGACAGGGAGGGGGACCAGAGAACTGAGACCAGAGAACTGACTGGTAGGGGGACCAGAGAACTGAGACCAGGGAACTGGTAGGGAGGGAGACCAGAGAACTGGTAGGGATTGAGACCAGAGAACTAAAAGGAGGAGGAACAGAGAACTGACAGGGAAGGGGACCAGAGAACTGGTAGGGAGGTAGACCAGAGAACTGACAGGGAGGGGGACCAGAGAGCTGACAGGGAGGGGGACCAGAGAACTGGTAGGGAGGGAGACCAGAGAACTGACAGGGATGGGGACCAGAGAACTGACAGGGAGGGGCACCAGAGAACTGGTTGGGAGGGGACCGGAGAACTGGTAGGGAGATGGACCAGAGAACTGGTAGGGGGAGACCAGAGAACTGGTTGGGAGGTAGACCAGGGAACTGACAGGAGGGGGACCAGGGAACTGGTAGGGAGGGAGACCAGAGAACTGGTAGGGTGTGAGACCAGAGAACTGGTAGGGTGTGAGACCAGAGAACTGGTAGGGTGTGAGACCAGAGAACTGGTAGTGAGGGGTCCAGAGAACTGACAGGGAGGGGGACCAGAGAACTGGTAGGGTGTGAGACCAGAGAACTGGTAGGGTGTGAGACCAGAGAACTGGTAGTGAGGGGGACCAGAGAACTGGTAGGGTGTGAGACCAGAGAACTGGTAGGGTGTGAGACCAGAGAACTGGTAGTGAGGGGGACCAGAGAACTGACAGGGAGGGGGACCAGAGTACTGAGACGAGAGAACTGACAGGGAGGGGGACCAGAGAACTGGTAGGGTCTGAGACCAGAGAACTGGTAGGGTGTGAGACCAGAGAACTGGTAGTGAGGGGGACCAGAGAACTGACAGGGAGGGGGACCAGAGAACTGGTAGGGAGGGAGAACAGAGAACTGGTAGGGAGGGAGACCAGTGAACTGACAGGGAGGGAGACCAGAGAACTGGTAGGGAGGGGGACCAGAGCACTGTTAGGGAGGGGACCAGAGAACTGGTAGGGAGCGGGACCAAAGAACTGAGACCAGAGAACTGACTGGTAGGGGGACCAGAGAACTGACTGGTAGGGGGACCAGAGAACTGAGACCAGAGAACTGGTAGGGAGGGATTCCAGAGAACTGGTAGGGAGGAGACCAGAGAACTAAAAGGAGGAGGAACAGAGAACTGACAGGGAGGGGGACCAGAGAACTGGTAGGGAGGCAGAACAGAGAACTGACAGGGAGGGGAACAGAGAACTGACAGGGAGGGGGACCAGAGAACTGACAGGGAGGGAGACCAGAGAACTGACAGGGAAAGGGACCAGAGAACTGGTAGGGAGGGAGAACAGAGAACTGGTAGGGAGGGAGACCAGGGAACTGACAGGGAGGGAGACCAGAGAACTGGTAGGTAGGGGGACCAGAGAACTGGTAGGGAGGAGAACAGAGAACTGGTAGGGAGGGAGACCAGGGAACTTACATGAGGGGGACCAGGGAACTGGTAGGGAGGGAGAACTGAGAACTGGTAGGGAGGGAGAACAGAGAACTGGTAGGGAGGAGACCAGAGAACTGGTAGGGAGGGAGAACAGAGAACTTGTAGGGGGGCCAGAGAACTGAGACCAGAGAACTGACTGGTAGGGGGACCAGAGAACTGGTAGGGGGACCAGAGAACTGACTGTTAGGGGGACCAGAGAACTGAGACCAGAGAGCTGAGACCAGAGAACTGACTGGTAGGGGGACCAGAGAACTGAGACCAGAGAACTGACTGGTAGGGGGACCAGATAACTGACTGGTAGGGGGACCAGAGAACTGACTGGTAGGGGAACCAGAGAACTGTCTGGTAGGGCAACCAGAGAACTGACTGGTAGGGGAACCAGAGAACTGAGACCAGAGAACTGACTGGTAGGGGAACCAGAGAACTGACTGGTAGGGGGACCAGAGAACTGAGACCAGAGAACTGACTGGTAGGGGAACCAGAGAACTGACTGGTAGGGGGACCAGAGAACTCACAGGGAGGGGGACCAGAGAACTGGTAGGTAGGGGGACCAGAGAACTGGTAGGGAGGGGGACCAGAGAACTGGTAGGGAGGGGGACCAGAGAACTGAGACCAGAGAACTGACTGGTAGGGGGACTAGAGAACTGACTGGTAGGGGGACCAGAGAACTGAGACCAGAGAACTGAGACCAGAGAACTGACTGGTAGGGGGACCAGAGAACTGGTAGGGAGGGGGAGCAGAGAACTGGTTGGGAGGGGACCAGAGAACTTAGACCAGAGAACTGACTGGTAGGGGGACCAGAGACATGGTAGGGAGACCAGAGAACTGACTGGTAGGGGACCAGAGAACTGAGATGAGAGAACTGCTACCAGAGAACTGACTGGTAGGGGGACCAGAGAACTGAGACCAGAGAACTGACTGGTAGGGGAACCAGAGAACTGACTGGTAGGGGGACCAGAGAACTGGTAGGTACGGGAACCAGAGAAATGACTGGTAGGGGAACCAGAGAACTGACTGGTAGGGGACCAGAGAACTGACTGGTAGGGGACCAGAGAACTGAGACCAGAGAACTGAGACCAGGGAACTGGTAGGGAGGGGGACCAGAGAACTGGTAGGAGGGAGAACAGAGAACTGGTAGGTCGGGAGACCAGAGAACTGAGACCAGAGAACTGACAGGGAAGGGGACCAGAGAACTGGTAGGTAGGGGGACCAGAGAACTGAGATCGAAGACCTGACAGGGAGGGGGACCAGAGAACTCTTAGGGAGGGAGACCAGAGAACTGACAGGGAGGGGGACCAGAGAACTGACTGGTAGGGGACCAGAGAACTGACTGGTAGGGGACCAGAGAACTGAGACCAGAGAACTGAGACCAGGGAACTGGTAGGGAGTTGGACCAGAGAACTGGTAGGGAGGGAGAACAGAGAACTGGTAGTTAGGGAGACCAGAGAACTGAGACCAGAGAACTGACAGGGAAGGGGACCAGAGAACTGGTAGGTAGGGGGACCAGAGAACTGAGATCGAAGACCTGACAGGGAGGGGGACCAGAGAACTGACAGGGAGGGGACCAGAGAACTGACAGGGAGGGGGACCAGAGAACTGAGACCAGAGAACTGACTGGTAGGGGGACCAGAGAACTGAGACCAGGAACTGGTAGGGAGGGGGACCAGAGAACTGGTAGGGAGGGAGACCAGAGAACTGACAGGGATGGGGACCAGAGAACTGACAGGGAGGGGCACCAGAGAACTGGTTGGGAG
This sequence comes from Oncorhynchus masou masou, assembly GCF_036934945.1. NCBI lineage: Eukaryota > Metazoa > Chordata > Actinopteri > Salmoniformes > Salmonidae > Oncorhynchus > Oncorhynchus masou. The sequence continues at coordinate 478,844 of NW_027012239.1, forward strand.
GGGACCGGAGAACTGGTAGGGAGATGGACCAGAGAACTGGTAGGGGGGAGACCAGAGAACTGGTTGGGAGGTAGACCAGGGAACTGACAGGAGGGGGACCAGGGAACTGGTAGGGAGGAGACCAGAGAACTGGTAGGGTGTGAGACCAGAGAACTGGTAGGGTGTGAGACCAGAGAACTGGTAGGGTGTGAGACCAGAGAACTGGTAGTGAGGGGGACCAGAGAACTGACAGGGAGGGGACCAGAGAACTGGTAGGGTGTGAGACCAGAGAACTGGTAGGGTGTGAGACCAGAGAACTGGTAGTGAGGGGGACCAGAGAACTGGTAGGGTGTGAGACCAGAGAACTGGTAGGGTGTGAGACCAGAGAACTGGTAGTGAGGGGGACCAGAGAACTGACAGGGAGGGGGACCAGAGTACTGAGACGAGAGAACTGACAGGGAGGGGGACCAGAGAACTGGTAGGGTCTGAGACCAGAGAACTGGTAGGGTGTGAGACCAGAGAACTGGTAGTGAGGGGGACCAGAGAACTGACAGGGAGGGGGACCAGAGAACTGGTAGGGAGGGAGAACAGAGAACTGGTAGGGAGGAGACCAGTGAACTGACAGGGAGGGAGACCAGAGAACTGGTAGGGAGGGGACCAGAGCACTGTTAGGGGAGGGGGACCAGAGAACTGGTAGGGAGCGGGACCAAAGAACTGAGACCAGAGAACTGACTGGTAGGGGGACCAGAGAACTGACTGGTAGGGGGACCAGAGAACTGAGACCAGAGAACTGGTAGGGAGGGATTCCAGAGAACTGGTAGGGAGGGAGACCAGAGAACTAAAAGGAGGAGGAACAGAGAACTGACAGGGAGGGGGACCAGAGAACTGGTAGGGAGGCAGAACAGAGAACTGACAGGGAGGGGGAACAGAGAACTGACAGGGAGGGGGACCAGAGAACTGACAGGGAGGGAGACCAGAGAACTGACAGGGAAAGGGACCAGAGAACTGGTAGGGAGGGAGAACAGAGAACTGGTAGGGAGGGAGACCAGGGAACTGACAGGGAGGGAGACCAGAGAACTGGTAGGTAGGGGGACCAGAGAACTGGTAGGGAGGAGAACAGAGAACTGGTAGGGAGGGAGACCAGGGAACTTACATGAGGGGGACCAGGGAACTGGTAGGGAGGAGAACTGAGAACTGGTAGGGAGGAGAACAGAGAACTGGTAGGGAGGGAGAACAGAGAACTGGTAGGGATGGAGACCAGGAACTTACAGGAGGGGGACCAGGGAACTGGTAGGGAGGGAGAACAGAGAACTGAGACCAGAGAACTGTCAGGGAGGGAGACCAGAAAACTGGTGGGGAGGGGGACCAGAGAACTGATACTAAAGAACTGGTAGGGAGGGAGACCAGAGAACTGACAGGGAGGGACACTAGAGAACTGGTAGTGAGGGAGACCAGAGAACTGAGACCAGAGAACTGGTTTGGAGTGAGACCAGAGAACGGGCAGGGAGGGAGACCAGAGAATTGGTAGGGAGGTAGAACAGAGAACTGGTAGGGGAGGAGACCAGAGAACTGGTAGGGAGGAGACCAGAGAACTGGTAGGGGAGGGGGACCAGAGAACTGGTAGGGAGGGAGACCAGAGAACTGGTAGGGAGGGAGACCAGAGAACTTGAATGGAACCTACAATGCATGGTAAAGGTTATTCTGTTAAATCAGGACTTTCGATGATCCATGTGTGTTTCTATCACGCGGTGTGATGCACGCGTGTACCTCAGAGGCCTCGTCTTCGTGACAGTGCTGTGTCACAACCAATGTCCCAGTTATTGACATCCTGCTACATTGTGTAGGTAAGAAGCTGATAACGTGTTGTGTTGTCACGTTGAGAAACCTCCCCCTGACAGTGTTGGGGATGGAGGGGGCGGGGAAGATTTATCACTGCCCACACTTCCTCTCAGGGATGTTCAGAGACGGTCTGGACCTTCCTGACATGTCTGGCAGCACCACACTGGACAGACCCTGTGGTTCCACTGTCTGACCACATCCCTCTGCTCTCACACACAGAGTACTGACAGCAGACAGGCGGTCTGGCCAAGCAGAAGAGATCATTGCATGATTGACAAAGATTGTTAAATGCAAGATGCAAGATGCTTCAGTGTTGGACAATGTGCAGGGCCACACTACATTGAAAATTAAGTATTTGTTCTTAACTGACTTGCCTAGATTACATTTAAAAAATAAATAAAGATTGGTCCATGTTCTACCTGCAAAGCTTTAGGATGTGAACAGAAGAGACAAGTTGCATTCTATTGGTTTAAAACCGATTCACTAAGGAATGACATCATGCTACTAATCTGTCCTGTACATCTGAGCAAGCAGCTTCTACTTCCTATTTCCTATCTGTGCTGTCCCTTATCTGGCCTTTCTGTTTCAGCTGATTCTGTAGCTGAAGCTATAGGGCAACGGTCCCAGGCTTGTCTCGTGGCTGAGGAAGGCTTCATAACTCAGGGTAACTTAGCGACTGTCCCGTGGGCCAACCTCTCTGGGAGGACCCCAGCAAACAGGAGTTATGTCACGCCAGAGGGTAATTACACCTAACCCATCCACAGCAATACACACCAGAGAGTAATTACACCTAATCCAACCCAGCAACACACAGATATACCCTAGTAAATCCTCACCACCAGGGACAGAATGTTACGCTTGAATCTCTCTGTTTCTCTCTTCTTAGAAGCGTCACGCTATGATGGTTTTCAATGTGATAGAGACAAACTCTTGCAGGAAGATATCCAGCTTATTCACATCGCCCACAAATTGTATTTAAAATGTATTTTTGAGTAGGGAAGAATATATATTAAAAATGGAGACTTCACACCATGTCAACTGGAACAACCATCTCACTATCAGTTTCTATCAATCCAATCACTTACAGATCGGAATGGTTTAGAAACACGTCTGATTCTGTGTTTTAGTTTACGATCAAAACAATCAAATATACAGTAACATGCAAAAAAACAAAAACAGACGTTAAAACAGTGTGACGATGACACCGCGTTAAATAAAGTCATTCCCTCATCCATAGAGACTCATACCAGCTCTACTGGTAGTACTGCTAGACCGGCGACGACGACTGCCGAGCGCCACCCGAACGGGAAGGGGAGCCACCTTCAGTGGCAGCTAGTAGACCGTGACGACGGCCGCCGAGCGCCACCTGAACGGAAGGGGAGCCACCTTCAGTGGCAGCTAGTAGACCGGAGACAACGACCGCCGAGCGCCACCCGAACGGGAAGGGGAGCCACCTCCAGTGGCAGCTAGTCCACCGGCGATGACAACCGCCGAGCGCCACCCGAACGGGAAGGGGGAGCCACCTTCAGTGGCAGCTAGTAGACCGGTAACGACGACCGCCGAGCGCCACCCGAACGGGAAGGGAGCCACCTTCAGTGGCAGCTAGTAGACCGGTAACGACGACCGCCGAGCGTCACCCGAACGGGAAGGGAGCCACCTTCAGTGGCAGCTAGTAGACCGGTGACGCACGACCGCCGAGCGCCACCCGAACGGGAAGGGAGCCACCTTCAGTGGCAGCTAGTAGACCGGCGACGACAACCGCCGAGCGCCACCCGAACGGGAAGGGGAGCCACCTTCAGTGTCAGCTAGTAGACCGGCAACGACGACCGCCGAGCGCCACCCGAACTGGAAGGGGAGCCACCTTCAGTGGCAGCTAGTAGACCGGGTAACGACGACCGCCGAGCGCCACCCGAACGGGAAGGGGAGCCACCTTCAGTGGCAGCTAGTAGACCGGTGACGACGACCGCGAGCGCCACCCGAACGGGAAGGGGAGCCACCTTCAGTGGCAGCTAGTAGACCGGTAACGACGACCGCCGATCGCCACCCGAACGGGAAGGGGAGCCACCTTCAGTGGCAGCTAGTAGACCGGCGACGACGACCGCCGAGCGCCATCCGAACGGGAAGGGAGCCACCTTCAGTGGCAGCTAGTAGACCGGTGACGACGCGGCCGCCACCTGAACGGGAAGGGAGCCACCTTCAGTGGCAGCTAGTAGACCGGTAACGACGACCGCCGAGCGCCACCCGAACGGGAAGGGGAGCCACCTTCAGTGGCAGCTAGTAGACCGGCGACGACGACCGCCGAGCGCCACCCGAACGGGAAGGGGAGCCACCTTCAGTGGCAGCTAGTAGACCGGCGACAACGACCGCCGAGCGCCACCCGAACGGGAAGGGGTGCTACCTTCAGTGATATTCGTGACATGCGCAGACATTTAGAAACAAAACATGCCAATTTGTAACATAATCCACAGGTGTTTTTTTGAACGAGAATTAAGACGACTTTCAAAGACATATAAAAGCAACAGATACCGTTAATAAGAAGGAGCTAGAAGTGTCTTGTATGGTGAGCTACCGAGTGGGGAGGACAAGCAAGCCCCATACTATTGTGGAGGACTTCATTCTTCCTGCTGCAGCAGAAGTGGCTGGGACAATGCTGGGGGAAATGGCCCCAAAAATTACACAGACAAATCCTTCATCAAACAACATTTTTTCACGACGCATCAGTCACATAGCAGGAGATTATTTGAAACAATTACTGCTTTGCATACAAACCAGTGAATTCTGTGTTATAGCTGGATGAGTCAACAAGCTTGGCACAGCTCCTGGTATATGTTTGTTACAGCTGGATGAGTGAACAGGCCTGGCACAGCTCCTGGTATATGTCCGTTACGTTTATGGGGGGTTAATTAAGGAAAACATCCTCTTCTGCAAACCACTGGAAACCAGGACAACAGGAGACATCAAATGGACTTTGGTAATCAAGATGTGTTGGTGACTGTACTGATGGTGCAAAAGCCATGACAGGGAGACATAGTGGAGTGGTAACGAGCATGCAAGTAACGAGCATGCAAGCAGCTGCTCCCGGTGCCACTTGGGAACACTGCAGCATCAACCTAGAGGCTCTTGGGTCCACTGCAGCATCAACCTAGAGGCTCTTGGGTCCACTGCAGCATCAACCTAGAGGCTCTTGGGTCCACTGCAGCATCAACCTAGAGGCTCTTGGGTCCACTGCAGCATCAACCTAGAGGCTCTTGGGTCCACTGCAGCATCAACCTAGAGGCTCTTGGGTCCACTGCAGCATCAACCTAGAGGCTCTTGCTGCCAAGGGAATGCCTGACAGCTTGAAAGACGTTTTGGACACTACACTGAAAATAGTTAACTTTGTTAAAGCAAGGTCCCTGAACTCTCATGTATTTTCTGCACTATGCAATGACATAGGCAGCAACCATGTAACGCTTTTACAACATACAGAAGTTTATCAAGTGGCAAAGATTTGACATGTTGTTTTAAATTGAGAGACGAGCGTAAAGGTTTTCTTTACTGACCATAATTTTCACTTGTCTGACGGCATGATGAAGAGTTTATCACACGGTCTATCTGGGTGATGCTTTTTCTCACCTGAATGATCTGATTCTAGGATTACAGGGACTATAGTCAATGTGCAAAATTGAGGCAATGATTAATTAAGAAGTTGGAGCTCTTCTGAATTAACCCGTTGAGTGTACTGTTGGGTCAGTATTTTGATGTTTGGGATTGATTATAACCTGAGGATTGATTATAAAAACGTTTGACATGTTTCTTCGAACTTTAAGGATACTATTTGGAATTTTCGTCTGCCCGTCATGACCGAAACTAGCCTTTTGATTCCTGAACAAAACACGCCAACCAAATGGAGGTTTTTGGATATAAAAATAATCTTTATGGAACAAAAGGAACATTTATTGTGTAACTGGGAGTCTCGTGAGTGCAAACATCCGAAGATCATCAAAGGTAAGCGATTAATTTCATTGCTTTTCTGACTTTCGTGACCAATCTACTTTGCTGCTAGCTGTTTGTAATGTTTTGTCTGCTGAGAGAGCTGTCCTCACATAAATGCTTGGTTTGCTTTCGCCGAAAAGCTTTTTGAAATCTGACATGCCAAGTGGATTAACAACAAGCTAAGCTGTGTTTTGCTATATTGCACTTGTGATTCCATGAAAATAAAATATTTGTAGTAATTTAATTTGAATTTGGCGCTCTGCAATTCAGCGGATGTTAACGAAAATGATCCCGCTAACGGGATGGGTGCGCCAAGACGTTTTACCAAGGACTAGAAGTTAATTATCCAAGACGTTTTACCAAGGACTAGAAGTTAATTATCCAAGACTTTTTACCAAGGACAAGAAGTTAATTATCCAAGACGTTTTTACCAAGGACAAGAAGTTAATTATCCAAGACGTTTTACCAAGGACAAGAAGTCAATTATCCAAGACGTTTTACCAAGGACAAGAAGTTAATTATCCAAGACGTTTTACCAAGGACAACACACAGGTCTTTCCATCACTGTATGATTATTTTTTGTGTGCAAATGAACTCAAACTTACAGTCAAATGTGAAGCAGCTGAGTGACTTGGTACTTTCCTGAAACGGATGACACAACTGGATTCATTATCCCTTTCATGCCCTGCCTCCAGTCCCCTTACCGATGTCTGAACAAGAGAGCCTCATCGAAATTCGCACAAGTGGTTCTGTGCAAATTTAATTTAATTTAATCAGAAACCACTGCCAGATTTCTGGATCGGGCTGCGCTCAGAGTATCCTGTCTTGGCAAATCGTGCTGTTAAGACACTGATGCCCTTTGCAACCACGTACCTATGTGAGAGTGGATTCTTGGCCCTCACTAGCATGAAAACTAAATTCAGGCACAGAAACTGTGTGTGGAAAATGATTTAAGACTGAGACTCTCTCTAATACAAGCTAACATTGCAGAGTTATGTGCATCCTTTCAAGCACACCCTTCTCATTAACCCGTGGGAAGTTATTCACCATTATAGATGAACAAATACGGTTTTATATGTAAGATGTTTGTATGTTTGTAAATAAAGCACTTCTGAATAAGCTACCTTCTTATTTATCATCACTCATTAGAATATATTATAATATAATTATCATCAATATTAGAATTATAATTCCTAAAACCAGGTCTCAAACATGGATTCCACTTGAGGCCCATGCGATTTCCACAGAGTTGGGTATGGCTGCCTTTTCCTGTTACGCTCCTTGCCTGTGGAAGAGCCTGCAGACTAAACGTAAACCTGAGACTCTTGTCCTCCTGTCGCCCATTTTAAACATTTATTGGAGCATTTTTATTTTTGTATTGCTTGAAACTGTTTCGGGGTAATTAGGGGTACTGTGCTGTTAGGGGAATAACCTGTTAGGGGAATAACCTGTTAGGGGAATAACATGTTAGGGGAATAACCTGCTTGTAGATTAACCTGTTTGTAGATTAACCTGTTAGGGGAGTAACCTGTTAGGGGAATAACCTGTTAGGGGAATAACCTGTTAGGGGAATAACCTATTAGGGGAATACCTATTAGGGGAATAACCTGTTAGGGGAATAACCTGCTTGTAGAATAACCTGTTTGTAGATTAACCTGTTAGGGGAGTAACCTGTTAACTTCTTGAAACTCCCCATCCCGGATACGGGTTTGTGACTAAAGCCTCAGGCTCATTAGCATAACGCAACGTTAACGATTTCTGAAAATCGCAAATAAAATGAAAATAATGCGTCTGCTCTCAAGCTTAGCCTTTTCTTAACAACACTGTCATCTCAGATTTTCAAAATATGCTTTTGAACCATAGAAATTGACTAATTTGTGTAAGAGTATGCAAAGCTAGCATAGCATTTTGAGTAGCATTTAGCACGCAACATTTTCACAAAAACCAGATAACCAAATAAATAAAATCATTTACCTTTGAAAAGCTTCTGATGTTTTCAATGAGGAAACTCTCAGTTACATACCAAATGCGCAGTTTTTCCTGAAAGCGTCTGTGTGTAGGAGAAATCGTTCCGTTTTCTACATTGCGTCTGGCTACCGAAACGAACCGAAAATTCAGTCACCTACAACGTAAAACTTTTCCGGATTAACTACATAATATCGACCGAAACATGGCAAACGTTGTTTGGAATCAATCCTCAAGGTGTTTTTTCACATATCTCTTCATTGATATGCAGTTCGTGGAAGCTTGCTTTCCTCTCTGTATCGCATGGAAAAATACTGGCAGGTGACTTTTGCGCACCAATTTCAGCGCAGGACACCGGGCGGACACCTGGTAAATGTGGTCTCTTATGGTCAATCTTCCAATGATCTGCCTACAAATACGTCACAATGCTGCAGACACCTTGGGGAAACGACAGAAAGGGCAGGCTCATTCCTCTCGCATTCACAGCCATATAAGGAGACAATGGAAAACAGAGCCTCAAAAATCCTTGTCATTTCCTGGATGCCATCTCATCTTGGTTTTGCCTGAAGCTCACGTTCTAGGGCACGCACAGAGAATATCTTGGTATTTCTGGACACATCAGAGTGTTTTCTTTCGAATGGTATCAATTATATGCATAGTCGAGCATCTTTTTGTGACAAAATATCTTGTTTAAAACGGGAACGTTTTTCATCCAAAAATGAAATAGCGCCCCCATAGATGTAAGAGGTTAAGGGAATAACCTGTTAGGCGAGTAATCTGTTAGGGGAATAACCTGTTAGGGGAATAACCTGTTAGGGGAAAAACCTGTCAGTAGAATAACCTGTTAGTGGAATAACCTGTTAGGGGAATAACCTGTTAGGGGAATAACCTGTTAGGGAATAACCTGTTAGGGGAATAACCTGTTAGGGAATAACCTGTTTGGGGAATAACCTGTTAGGGGAGTAACCTGTTAGGGGAATAACCTGTTAGGGAAATAACCTGCTTGTAGAATAACCTGTTTGTAGATTAACCTGTTAGGGGAATAACCTGTTTGTAGAATAACCTGTTTGTAGATTAACCTGTTAGGGGAATAACCTGTTTGTACATTAACCTGTTTGTAGATTAACCTGTTAGGGGAGTAACCTGTTAGGGGAATAACCTGTTAGGGGAATAACCTGTTAGTGGAATAACCTGTTAGTGGAATAACCTGTTAGGGGAATAACCTGTTAGGGGAATAAGCTGTTAGGGAAATAACCTGTTTGTACATTAACCTGTTTGTAGATTAACCTGTTAGGGAGTAACATGTTAGGGGAGTAACCTGTTAGGGGAATAACCTGTTAGGGGAAAAACCTGTTAGGGGAATAACCTGTTTGTACATTAACCTGTTTGTAGATTAACCTGTTAGGGGAGTAACATGTTAGGGGAATAACCTGTTAGGGGAATAACCTGTTAGGGGAATAACCTGTTAGTGGAATAACCTGTTAGTGGAATAACCTGTTTGTACATTAACCTGTTTGTAGATTAACCTGTTAGGGGAGTAACCTGTTAGGGGAATAACCTGTTAGTGGAATAACCTGTTTGTAGATTAACCTGTTAGGGGAGTAACCTGTTAGGGGAATAACCTGCTTGTAGATTAACCTGTTAGGGGAGTAACCTGTTAGGGGAATAACCTGTTAGGCGAGTAACCTGTTAGGGGAATAACCTGTTAGGGGAATAACCTGCTTGTAGATTAACCTGTTTGTAGATTAACCTGTTAGGGGAGTAACCTGTTAAGGGAATAACCTGCTTGTAGATTAACCTGTTTGTAGATTAACCTGTTAGGGAGTAACCTGTTAAGGGAATAACCTGCTTGTAGATTAACCTGTTTGTAGATTAACCTGTTAGGGGAGTAACCTGTTAGGGGAATAACCTGTTAAGGGAATAACCTGTTAGGGGAATAACCTGTTAGGGGAGTAACCTGTTACGGAAATAACCTGTTAGGGGAATAACCTGTTAGGGGAATAACCTATGGTTAGGGTGTAAGGGTGTAAATATGTTTAAATGTAATCTGGTGCTGTATTTGTTTGTGTTATCTGTGATCGTTTTGTTTGTCTTGTGTAGTTTCTTAATCAGTGTACCTAAACTGTATGTGTAAACATGTGTATGCAGGTGTCACGGTTTTCTTCATGTGAAGGAGAGTCAGACCAAAATGCGGCATGTCTATTGCGATCCATGTTTAATGAAACTGAAGAAACACGAATCAATACAAAAAACAATAAACGTAACGAAAACAGAAACAGCCGAATACTGGTGCAAACTAACACACGACAGACAACAGACAGGAAAAGGAACAATCACCCACCAAACCCAACACCAAACAGGCTACCTAAATATGGTTCCCAATCAGAGACAATGACTAACACCTGCCTCTGATTGAGAACCATATCAGGCCAAACACAGAAACAGACAAACTAGACACACAACATAGAATGCCCAATCAGATCACACCCTGACCAAACAAAACATAGAAACAGACAAACTAGACACACAACATAGAATGCCCACTCAGATCACACCCTGACCAAACAAAACATAGAAACATACAAAGCAAACAATGGTCAGGGTGTGACAGCAGGGCCCAGCTGTAACAGAGACCTTGGTCTCAGTCCTTGTTGAAATAAATGTATGTGTGTGTGTGTGTGTGTGTGTGTGTGTGTGTGTGTGTGTGTGTGTGTGTGTGTGTGTGTGTGTGTGTGTGTGTGTGTGTGTGTGTGTGTGTGTGTGTGTGTGTGGCAGGCGTACAATGATGGCAAAAAAAAACAACATTTGAGAGTGCGCTGACCCTGGTGCTGGAGGGGGTACGCAATTGGAGGTTGAATGTTTGAAGGGGTACGGGACTATTAAAGGTTTGGGAACCACTGCTCTACTCTTCCCTTAGCCATGTGTCTAGTGAAATACTGCCCTGCCCGTACTAAACACCAAACAGCCTCCTGATGTGCTGAGCTCAGCAGTTCCCCAGAGAGGCCCAGTGTGCCATAGGCATGAACCAGTGAGGAAAATGTGATACCAGGGCAGAGCGGGGCTGGCAGGCGGTTTGGCGCTCACCACTGGAGGAAGGAAGGACAACGAGAGAGAGAGAGAGAGAGAGAGAGAGAGAGAGAGAGAGAGAGAAGAAACTGAGACAGAGAGACAGAGAAACAGAGACAGAGAGAAACTGAGACAGAGAGAGACAGACACAGAGACAGAGAGAGACTGAGAGAGACAGAGAGAGAAACTGAGACAGAGAGAGAGACAGAGACAGAGAGAGAAACTGAGACAGAGAGAGACAGAGACAGAGAGAGAGAAACTGAGACAGAGAGAGACAGAGAGACAGAGAGAGATGGAGAACGAGAGGGAAAGAGACAGAGAGAAAGCGAGAGATGGAGAACGAGAGGGAAAGGGAGCGACACGCTGGGCGTGCATGGAGAGCACCCAGGATTTACTGCACTTGGCATGGCGCGGCGGCCTCCACAGCTGCCTAATCTGCTGCCAGACATCCAGGGCCTGCTGGGAGATGGAGGGGAGAGGACGGAGGACAGGGTGAAATCAGGACAACAGCGGCAGGCAGGGCCCCGACCCACCCACTGCACCTCACCGTTCTATGCTCTGTTATGAAAAGCCAACTGACATTTACTCCTGAGGTGCTGACCTGTTGCACCCTCGACATCCACTGTGGTTATTATTTGACCCTGCTGGTCGTCTATGAACTTTTGAACATCTTGAAGAACAATCTGGCCTTAAATGTCCATGTTCTGTTGTAATCTCCCCCACCAAAGCCAGAAGAGGACTGGCCACCCCTCATAGCCTGGTTCTTCTCCCCCCACCAAAGCCAGAAGAGGACTGGCCACCCCTCATAGCCTGGTTCTTCTCCCCCCACCAAAGCCAGAAGAGGACTGGCCACCCCTCATAGCCTGGTTCTTCTCCCCCCACCAAAGCCAGAAGAGGACTGGCCACCCCTCATAGCCTGGTTCTTCTCCCCCACCAAAGCCAGAAGAGGACTGGCCACCCCTCATAGCCTGGTTCTTCTCCCCACCAAAGCCAGAAGAGGACTGGCCACCCCTCATAGCCTGGTTCTTCTCCCCCAACAAAGCCAGAAGAGGACTGGCCACCCCTCATAGCCTGGTTCTACTCTTCTCTAGGTTTCTTCTTAGGTTCCTGCTTTTCTAGGGAGATTTTCCTAGCCACCGTGCTGCTGCATCTGCTTTGCTTGCTGTTTGGGGTTTTAGGCTGGGTTTCTGCATAGCACTTTGTGACATCAGCTGATGTAAAAATGTCTTTAAAAATACATTTGATTGATTGATTGACCCTGAAAGCAATATAACTCAATATCCCTCAGCCATAAAATACAGAGAGATTGGGGAAGGTGGAGATAGAGAGAGAGAAGGGGAGAGAAGAGATAGAGAGAGGGGGGGGAGAGGAGAGATAGAGAGCGGAGAGATAGAGAGCGGGAAGGCGGCGAGGAGAGATAGAGAGAGGGAAGGGAGAGGGAGAGATAGAGAGAGGAAAGGGGGAGAGGAGAGATAGAGAGAGGAAAGGGGAAGGTGGAGATAGAGAGAGAGAAGGGGAAGAGAAGAGATAGAGAGAGGAAAGGGAAGGTGGAGATAGAGAGAGAGAAGGGAAGAGAAGAGATAGAGAGAGGGAAGGGGGAGAGGAGAGATAGAGAGCGGAGAGATAGAGAGCGGGAAGGCGGCGAGGAGAGATAGAGAGAGGAAGGGAGAGAGGAGAGATAGAGAGAGGAAAGGGGAGAGGAGAGATAGAGAGAGGAAAGGGGAAGGTGGAGATAGAGAGAGAGAAGGGAAGAGAAGAGATAGAGAGAGGAAAGGGGAAGGTGGAGATAGAGAGAGAGAAGGGAAGAGAAGAGATAGAGAGAGGGAAGGGGGAGAGGAGAGATAGAGAGCGGAGAGATAGAGAGCGGGAAGAGCGGCGAGGAGAGATAGAGAGAGGGAAGGGAGAGAGGAGAGATAGAGAGAGGAAAGGGGGAGAGGAGAGAAAGAGAGGGGAAGGGGGAGGAGAGATAGAGAGAGAGGCAAGGGGGAGAGGAGAGATAGAGAGAGGGAAGGGGGAGAGGAGAGAAAAAGAGAGGGAAGGGGGAGAGGAGAGAAAAAAGAGAGGGAGTTGGAGAGGAGAGATAAAGAGAGAGGGAAGGGGGAGAGGAGAGAAAGAGAGAGGGAAGGGGGAGAGGAGAGAGAAAAAGAGAGGGAAGGGGAGAGGAGAGATAAAGAGAGAGGGAAGGGGGAGAGGATAGATAAGGAGAGGGAATGGGGAGAGCAGAGATAGAGAGAGGGAAGGGGGAGAGGAGAGATAGAGAGAGAGGGAAGGGGGAGATGAGAGATAAGGAGAGGGAAGGGGGAGAGGAGAGATAGAGAGAGAGGGAAGGGGGAGAGGAGAGATAAGGAGAGGGAAGGGGGAGAGGAGATATAGAGAGAGGAAAGGGGAGAGGAGAGATAGCGAGAGAGGGAAGGTGGAGGAGGGCTGTTGAAGCTAAAGGTCCGTGTGAAAAGAGGTGAGACTGGTGTGACTCTGACTGAGGGGACCCACTCCATGATTAGATCCGAGACCACAGGACCGGATGTTGGATCTAGACAGCAGGACAGGATGTTGGATCTAGACCACAGTATAGGATGTTGGATCTAGACCACAGGACATGATGTTGGATCTAGACCACAGGACATGATGTTGGATCTAGACCACAGGACATGATGTTGGATCTAGACCACAGGACATGATGTTGGATCTAGACCACAGGACATGATGTTGGATCTAGACAGCAGGACCGGATGTTGGATCTAGACCACAGGACATGATGTTGGATCTAGACCACAGGACATGATGTTGGATCTCCGAAGTTTGTGTGTGTGTGACAGACTGAACCACAGTCTCTATCTACAACTACCACAGAGACAGACTGAACCACAGTCTCTAACTACAACAACCACAGAGACAGACTGAACCAAAGTCTCTATCTACAACTACCACAGAGACAGACTGAACCACAGGGGCTAACTACAACTACCACAGAGACAGACTGAACCACAGTCTCTAACTACAACTACCACAGAGACAGACTGAACCACAGTCTCTAACTACAACAACCACAGAGACAGACTGAACCACAGTCTCTAACTACAACTACCACAGAGACAGACTGAACCACAGTCTCTAACTACAACAACCACAGAGACAGACTGAACCACAGTCTCTAACTACAACTACCACAGAGACAGACTGAACCACAGGGGCTAACTACAACTACCACAGAGACAGACTGAACCACAGTCTCTATCTACAACTACCACAGAGACAGACTGAACCACAGGGGCTAACTACAACTACCACAGAGACAGACTGAACCACAGTCTCTATCTACAACTACCACAGAGACAGACTGAACCACAGTCTCTATCTACAACTACCACAGAGACAGACCGAACCACAGGGGCTAACTACAACTACCACAGAGACAGACCGAACCACAGGGGCTAACTACAACTACCACAGAGACAGACTGAACCACAGTCTCTAACTACAACGGCCACAGAGACAGACTGAACCACAGGGGCTAACTACAACTACCACAGAGACAGACTGAACCACAGCCTCTAACTACAACTACCACAGAGATAGACTGAACCACAGGGGCTAACTACAACTACCACAGAGATAGACTGAACCACAGGGGCTAACTACAACTACCACAGAGACAGACTGAACCACAGGGGCTAACTACAACTACCACAGAGACAGACTGAACCACAGGGGCTAACTACAACTACCACAGAGACAGACTGAACCACAGGGGCTAACAACAACAACCACAGAGACAGACCGAACCACAGGGGCTATCTACAACTACCACAGAGACAGACTGAACCACAGTCTCTAACTACAACAACCACAGAGACAGACTGAACCACAGTCTCTATCTACAACTACCACAGAGACAGACTGAACCACAGTCTCTATCTACAACTACCACAGAGACAGACCGAACCACAGGGGCTAACTACAACTACCACAGAGACAGACCGAACCACAGGGGCTAACTACAACAACCACAGAGACAGACTGAACCACAGTCTCTATCTACAACTACCACAGAGACAGACTGAACCACAGTCTCTATCTACAACTACCACAGAGACAGACCGAACCACAGGGGCTAACTACAACTACCACAGAGACAGACTGAACCACAGTCTCTATCTACAACTACCACAGAGACAGACTGGCCCACAGTCTCTATCTACAACAACCACAGAGACAGACTGAACCACAGTCTCTATCTACAACTACCACAGAGACAGACTGAACCACAGGGGCTAACAACAACTACCACAGAGACAGACTGAACCACAGGGGCTAACTACAACTACCACAGAGACAGACTGAACCACAGGGGCTAACTACAACTACCACAGAGACAGACTGAACCACAGTCTCTATCTACAACAACCACAGAGTCAGACTGAACCAAAAGGTGCTAACTTCAACTACCACAGAGACAGACCGAACCACAGGGCTAACTACAACTACCACAGAGACAGACTGAACCACAGGGGCTAACAACAACTACCACAGAGACAGACTGAACCACAGGGGCTAACTACAACTACCACAGAGACAGACTGAACCACAGTCTCTATCTACAACTACCACAGAGACAGACCGAACCACAGTCTCTATCTACAACTACCACAGAGACAGACTGAACCACAGGGGCTAACTACAACTACCACAGAGACAGACTGAACCACAGTCTCTATCTACAACTGTCTTGACTGGCTGACTCTCCAGGGGTCCTATCATGACTCACCGGCTGGTTGACCCTCCAGGGGTCCTGTCGTGACTCACTGACACTCCAGTGGTCCTGTCGTGACTCAATGACACTCCAGGGGCCCTGTTGTGACTCACTGACTGGCTGACACTCCAGGGTTCCTGTCGTGACTCAATGACACTCTAGGGGTCCTGCCGTGACTCAATGACACTCCAGGGGTCCTGTCGTGACTCAATGACACTCCAGGGGTCCTGTCGTGACTCAATGACACTCCAGGGGCCCTGTCGTGACTCAATGACACTCCAGGGGCCCTGTCGTGACTCAATGACACTCCAGGGGCCCTGTCGTGACTCAATGACACTCCAGGGGCCCTGTCGTGACTCAATGACACTCCAGGGGCCCTGTCATGACTCAATGACACTCCAGGGTCCTGTTGTGACTCAATGACACTCCAGGGGTCCTGTCTTGACTCACTGACTGGCCAACACTCCAGGGGTCCTGTCGTGACTCAATGACACTCCAGGGGTCCTGTCGTGTTGTACTGTGACTCTGTGGGAGCGGCAGGATGTGTGAACACAGAGTCTCACCCTGCTGACTACCTTGTATTCTCTCCATACATCAGTGTAGTGGTGGAGACTCTTTACAGCCAAGAGATACAACCAACCACTGGCCCGAGATACCATCAAAACTCACAGGACACTCCACCTACTGTAGAGGCTCCCAACATCTCCACTATCCAAACTATTTTATAGTGTCTACAGACTTTATGGTATCTCTCTACATCTCCTCTAACCTCTATAGTGTCTACAGACTTTATGGTATCTCCCAACATCTCCTCTAACCTCTATAGTGTCTACAGACTGTATGGTATCTTCCAACATCTCCTCTAACCTCTATAGTGTCTACAAGACTGTATGGTACCCCTCTACATCTCCTCTAACCTCTATAGTGTCTACAGACTGTATGGTACCCCTCTACATCTCCTCTAACCTCTATAGTGTCTACAGACTGTATGGTATCTCTCAACATCTCCTCTAACCTCTATAGTGTCTACAGACTGTATGGTACCCCTCTACATCTCCTCTAACCTCTATAGTGTCTACAGACTGTATGATATCTCTCAACATCTCCTCTAACCTCTATAGTGTCTACAGACTGTATGATATCTCTCAACATCTCCTCTAACCTCTATAGTGTCTACAGACCATATGGTATCTCTCAACATCTCCTCTAACCTCGATAGTGTCTACAAGACTGTATGATATCTCCCAACATCTCCACTATCTAAACTATTAACTAACCTCTATAGTGTCTACAGACTGTATGATATCTCTCAACATCTCCTCTAACCTCTATAGTGTCTACAGACTGTATGATATCTCTCAACATCTCCTCTAACCTCTATAGTGTCTACAAGACCATATGGTATCTCTCAACATCTCCTCTAACCTCTATAGTGTCTACAGACTGTATGATGTCTCTCAACATCTCCTCTAACCTCTATAGTGTCTACAGACCATATGGTATCTCTCAACATCTCCTCTAACCTCTATAGTGTCTACAAGACCATATGGTATCTCTCAACATCTCCTCTAACCTCTAGTGTCTACAAGACCATATGGTACCTCCCAACATCTCCTCTAACCTCTATAGTGTCTACAAGACCATATGGTACCTCTCAACATCTCCTCTAACCTCTATAGTGTCTACGAAACCATATGGTATCTCTTAACATCTCCTCTAACCTCTATAGTGTCTACAAGACTGTATGGTATCTCCCAACATCTCCTCTAACCTCTATAGTGTCTACAAGACTGTGTGATTCATCTCAACATCTCCACATGCTGTGTCCCCAGCCGACCCCCCCACCACCCTCTCCCCAACTCTCCCATGTGTCCCCAGCCGACCCCCCACCACCCTCTCCCCAACTCTCCCATGTGTCCCCAGCCGACCGCCCCACCACCCTCTCCCCAACTCTCCCATGTGTCCCCAGCCGACCCCCCATCACCCTCTCCCCAACTCTCCCATGTGTCCCCAGCCGACCCCCCCACCACCCTCTCCCCAACTCTCCCATGTGTCCCCAGCCGACCCCCCACCACCCTCTCCACAAACTCTCCCATGTGTCCCCAGCAGACCCCCCACCACCCTCCAGGGGTCCTGTCGTGACTCACTGACACTCCAGGGTCCTGTCGTGACTCAATGACACTCCAGGGGTCCTGTCATGACTCACTGACTGGCCAACAATCCAGGGGTCCTGTCGTGACTCACTGACTGGCCGACACTCCAGGGGTCCTGTCGTGACTCAATGACACTCCAGGGGTCCTGTCATGACTCACTGACTGGCCGACACTCCAGGGGTCCTGTCGTAACTCAATGACACTCCAGGGGTCCTGTCTTGACTCACTGACTGGCCAACACTCCAGGGCTCCTGTCGTGACTCAATGACACTCCAGGGCTCCTGTCGTGACTCAATGACACTCCAGGGGTCCTGTTGTGACTCAATGACACTCCAGGGGTCCTGTCTTGACTCACTGACTGGCCGACACTCCAGGGGTCCTGTCGTGACTCAATGACACTCCAGGGGCCCTGTCGTGACTCAATGACACTCCAGGGGTCCTGTCGTGACTCAATGACACTCCAGGGGTCCTGTCGTGACTCAATGACACTCCAGGGGCCCTGTCGTGACTCAATGACACTCCAGGGGTCCTGTCGTGACTCAATGACACTCCAGGGGTCCTGTCGTGACTCAATGACACTCCAGGGGTCCTGTCGTGACTCAATGACACTCCAGGGGTCCTGTCGTGACTCAATGACACTCCAGGGGTCCTGTCTTGACTCACTGACTGGCCAACACTCCAGGGGTCCTGTCGTGACTCAATGACACTCCAGGGGTCCTGTCGTGTTGTACTGTGACTCTGTGGGAGCGGCAGGATGTGTGAACACAGAGTCTCACCCTGCTGACTACCTTGTATTCTCTCCATACATCAGTGTAGTGGTGGAGACTCTTTACAGCCAAGAGATACAACCAACCACTGGCCCGAGATACCAGCAAAACTCACAGGACACTCCACCTACTGTAGAGGCTCCCAACATCTCCACTATCCAAACTATTTTATAGTGTCAAAAAGACCATATGGTATCTCTCTACATCTCCTCTAACCTCTATAGTGTCTACAGACTGTATGATATCTCTCAACATCTCCTCTAACCTCTATAGTGTCTACAGACTGTATGGTATCTCTCAACAACTCCTCTAACCTCTATAGTGTCTACAGACTGTATGGTATCGCTCAACATCTCCTCTAACCTCTATAGTGTCGACAGACCATATGGTATCTCCCAACATCTCCTCTAACCTCTATAGTGTCTACAGACTGTATGATGTCTCCCAACATCTCCTCTAACCTCTATAGTGTCTACAAGACCATATGGTATCTCCCAACATCTCCTCTAACCTCTATAGTGTCTACCAGACTGTATGATGTCTCCCAACATCTCCTCTAACCTCTATAGTGTCTACAGACTGTATGATATCTGCCAACATCTCCTCTAACCTCTATAGTGTCTACCAGACTGTATGATGTCTCCCAACATCTCCTCTAACCTCTATAGTGTCTACAAGACCATATGGTATCTCCCAACATCTCCTCTAACCTCTATAGTGTCTACAGACCATATGGTATCTCCCAACATCTCCTCTAACCTCTATAGTGTCTACAGACTGTATGATGTCTCTCAACATCTCCTCTAACCTCTATAGTGTCTACAGACCATATGGTATCTCTCAACATCTCCTCTAACCTCTATAGTGTCTACAAGACCATATGGTATCTCTCAACATCTCCTCTAACCTCTAGTGTCTACAAGACCATATGGTACCTCCCAACATCTCCTCTAACCTCTATAGTGTCTACAAGACCATATGGTACCTCTCAACATCTCCTCTAACCTCTATAGTGTCTACGAAACCATATGGTATCTCTTAACATCTCCTCTAACCTCTATAGTGTCTACAAGACTGTATGGTATCTCCCAACATCTCCTCTAACCTCTATAGTGTCTACAAGACTGTGTGATTCATCTCAACATCTCCACATGCTGTGTCCCCAGCCGACCCCCCACCACCCTCTCCCCAACTCTCCCATGTGTCCCCAGCCGACCCCCCACCACCCTCTCCCCAACTCTCCCATGTGTCCCCAGCCGACCGCCCCACCACCCTCTCCCCAACTCTCCCATGTGTCCCCAGCCGACCCCCATCACCCTCTCCCCAACTCTCCCATGTGTCCCCAGCCGACCCCCCCACCACCCTCTCCCCAACTCTCCCATGTGTCCCCAGCCGACCCCCCCCACCACCCTCTCCACAAACTCTCCCATGTGTCCCCAGCAGACCCCCCACCACCCTCCAGGGGTCCTGTCGTGACTCACTGACACTCCAGGGGTCCTGTCGTGACTCAATGACACTCCAGGGGTCCTGTCATGACTCACTGACTGGCCAACAATCCAGGGGTCCTGTCGTGACTCACTGACTGGCCGACACTCCAGGGGTCCTGTCGTGACTCAATGACACTCCAGGGGTCCTGTCATGACTCACTGACTGGCCGACACTCCAGGGGTCCTGTCGTAACTCAATGACACTCCAGGGGTCCTGTCTTGACTCACTGACTGGCCAACACTCCAGGGCTCCTGTCGTGACTCAATGACACTCCAGGGCTCCTGTCGTGACTCAATGACACTCCAGGGGTCCTGTTGTGACTCAATGACACTCCAGGGGTCCTGTCTTGACTCACTGACTGGCCGACACTCCAGGGGTCCTGTCGTGACTCAATGACACTCCAGGGGCCCTGTCGTGACTCAATGACACTCCAGGGGTCCTGTCGTGACTCAATGACACTCCAGGGGTCCTGTCGTGACTCAATGACACTCCAGGGGCCCTGTCGTGACTCAATGACACTCCAGGGGTCCTGTCGTGACTCAATGACACTCCAGGGGTCCTGTCGTGACTCAATGACACTCCAGGGGTCCTGTCGTGACTCAATGACACTCCAGGGTCCTGTCGTGACTCAATGACACTCCAGGGGTCCTGTCTTGACTCACTGACTGGCCAACACTCCAGGGGTCCTGTCGTGACTCAATGACACTCCAGGGGTCCTGTCGTGTTGTACTGTGACTCTGTGGGAGCGGCAGGATGTGTGAACACAGAGTCTCACCCTGCTGACTACCATGTATTCTCTCCATACATCAGTGTAGTGGTGGAGACTCTTTACAGCCAAGAGATACAACCAACCACTGGCCCGAGATACCAGCAAAACTCACAGGACACTCCACCTACTGTAGAGGCTCCCAACATCTCCACTATCCAAACTATTTTATAGTGTCAAAAAGACCATATGGTATCTCTCTACATCTCCTCTAACCTCTATAGTGTCTACAGACTGTATGATATCTCTCAACATCTCCTCTAACCTCTATAGTGTCTACAGACTGTATGGTATCTCTCAACAACTCCTCTAACCTCTATAGTGTCTACAGACTGTATGGTATCGCTCAACATCTCCTCTAACCTCTATAGTGTCGACAGACCATATGGTATCTCCCAACATCTCCTCTAACCTCTATAGTGTCTACAGACTGTATGATGTCTCCCAACATCTCCTCTAACCTCTATAGTGTCTACAAGACCATATGGTATCTCCCAACATCTCCTCTAACCTCTATAGTGTCTACCAGACTGTATGATGTCTCCCAACATCTCCTCTAACCTCTATAGTGTCTACAGACTGTATGATATCTGCCAACATCTCCTCTAACCTCTATAGTGTCTACCAGACTGTATGATGTCTCCCAACATCTCCTCTAACCTCTATAGTGTCTACAAGACCATATGGTATCTCCCAACATCTCCTCTAACCTCTATAGTGTCTACAGACCATATGGTATCTCCCAACATCTCCTCTAACCTCTATAGTGTCTACAGACTGTATGATATCTCCCAACATCTCCTCTAACCTCTATAGTGTCTACAAGACTGTATGGTATCTCTCAACATCTCCTCTAACCTCTATAGTGTCTACAGACTGTATGGTATCTCTCAACATCTCCTCTAACCTCTATAGTGTCTACAGACTTTATGGTATCTCTCAACATCTCCACTATCTAAACTATTAACTAACCTCTATAGTGTCTACAGACTGTATGGTATCTCTCTACATCTCCTCTAACCTCTATAGTGTCTACAAGACCATATGGTATCTCTCAACATCTCCTCTAACCTCTATAGTGTCTACAAGACCATATGGTATCTCCCAACATCTCCTCTGACCTCTATAGTGTCTACAGACTGTATGGTACGTCTCTACATCTCCTCTAACCTCTATAGTGTCTACAAGACCATATGGTATCTCCCAACATCTCCTCTGACCTCTATAGTGTCTACAGACTGTATGATATCTCTCTACATCTCCACTATCCTCTATAGTGTCTACAAGACTGTATGATATCTCTCAACATCTCCACTATCTAAACTATTAACTAACCTCTATAGTGTCTACAGACTGTATGGTATCTCTCTACATCTCCTCTAACCTCTATAGTGTCTACAGACTGTATGGTACCTCTCTACATCTCCTCTAACCTCTATAGTGTCTACAGACTGTATGGTACCTCTCTACATCTCCTCTAACCTCTATAGTGTCTACAGACTGTATGGTACCTCTCTACATCTCCTCTAACCTCTATAGTGTCTACAAGACCATATGGTATCTCTCAACATCTCCTCTAACCTCTATAGTGTCTACAGACTTTATGGTATCTCTCAACATCTCCTCTAACCTCTATAGTGTCTACAGACTTTATGGTATCTCTCAACATCTCCTCTAACCTCTATAGTGTCTACAAGACCATATGGTATCTCTCAACATCTCCTCTAACCTCTATAGTGTCTACAGACTTTATGGTATCTCTCAACATCTCCTCTAACCTCTATAGTGTCTACAGACTTTATGGTATCTCTCAACATCTCCTCTAACCTCTATAGTGTCTACAAGACCATATGGTATCTCTCAACATCTCCTCTAACCTCTATAGTGTCTACAAGACTGTATGATATCTCTCAACATCTCCACTATCTAAACTATTAACTAACCTCTATAGTGTCTACAGACTGCATGGTACCTCTCTACATCTCCTCTAACCTCTATAGTGTCTACAGACTGTATGGTACCTCTCTACATCTCCTCTGACCTCTATAGTGTCTACAGACTGTATGGTACCTCTCAACATCTCCTCTAACCTCTATAGTGTCTACAGACTGTATGGTACCTCTCTACATCTCCTCTGA